>NC_048301.1:126567210-126615146 GCF_013100865.1 Trachemys scripta elegans
AACACAAAAAGAACAGGAGTACTTGTGGCACCTTAGAGACTAACAAATTTATTAGAACATAAGCTTTCGTGGACTACAGCCCACTTCTGATGCATCCGAAGAAGTGGGCTGTAGTCCACGAAAGCTTATGCTCTAATAAATGTTAGTCTCTAAGGTGCCACAAGTACTCCTGTTCTTTTTGCGGATACAGACTAACACGGCTGCTACCCTGAAACCTGTCAATATAACAGTTTCACCTATAACGCGGTAAGATTTTTTGGCTCCTGAGAACAGCGTTATATCGAGGCAGAGGTGTATTTTAAACTGAAAGTGTGATTCATATTGTCTCACTCATGTGCATAGCAGAAACAAACTAAAGAGCTCACTTCCACTGTCCCAAACAAAAGCAAATAAGGCTTAATGAACACAGCTAATCCACATAACCAGCTTGAAAATTCATCACAATATGAGGCTAGGTAAAGATAATATTTTAAAAGCATGTCTAACACTTTCATAAAAGCAATTCTACATGCCTGAACATTATTGTACCCAAGCCAGAAGTTAGTTTTTGGAGGAATGATTCAGACAAACAGTCCAACAAATGACAGACTGATCAGTACAAAGCAAAAGGCCTTTGTTGCAATTACTTTGTTATTGCATTCGCCCGGATCTTTCAGTGGGAGCAGAAAAAGTGATTCACATGAACATGATTGTTAAAGGAAAGCTGGAGAAATTCTCAAAATTTGCTTGAGACCATCCTGTTTCAACCCTTGAAGATAAACAACTGTTTGTGAACATTAAGTGCTCAAATTTACATTTTGTTTCATTTAAGATCTTCACTAAATTTTTATTATTTTTGTTTGTGTCAGAATTAAAGGGTAAAGTCCCTAATCTAATTCAACTTTGCATCGTATGTATCAGTTGTTTCTATTATTTTATTTAATATGGATTAGAAATGCTAATATTCAAGCACACTCCAATGACAGAATGAAACTGCTGATCAAGGGATAAGACAGTCAACCAGCCATGCATCCAGTCACTCTCACTCAGCAACTTGATGGCCTGGTCGAACTGTAGAGAGCATGACATGCCTTATGACCAAATATCGGGACCTCTAGCTCACTCTTTAAGATAATTTTTCCATACCTGCTGCTGAATCTGTCCAGCTTGCACGACGATCTGTTCTGTGGAACTGTTGCTGTTTGCTGTGTACTGCTCCATAGTGTCTCAGTTCCAATCTTGTGCCCAATGCACCTCAGTCTGGATATCTGACAAGACAATAAAAAATGCATCATTACTGCCTCAATGGCTCAAGATCAGGATCAGTTTACAGTAGCAGGAAAACAAGCCATCTAATGACATTTAGATGACACGCCTTAACAGTCAGAACACCATTGTTTCAAGTAAAGGACCTACCCTGTGTCATTTGCATTTGTAGTAAGAGACAACATATTTTAATGTTAAATTAAGTATTTTCCTAAAACTCATGTGTAAAAAGAGGCAGCATCGTCCAACAGCTTGGGCACCAGACTGGGATTCAGAACAGGGTTCTATTCCCAGTTCTGCTGCTGATCTTGGGCAAATTATTCCACCTCTCCCATGCCTGTTTCCCCTACTACCATTTGTCTGTCTTGTTAGTTTAGATTGTAAACTCTTGGCCAGGGACTGTATCTTACTATATGTATAGATAGCACTTTGTGCATGGGGGACTCGATCTCCGTTGGGTCCTCAATGCACTACCACAATATACACTAATTATAATTAATAAATAAAACATTGCAGTGCTGAAAAGTTCATTGTAAACATCACCTGAACACCAAGCTACATCGCAAGAATTTCATAGATTTTCAGTTAGACAATGATGTAACAAGAGGGACTGAAATACCCTGTGCTCTTAGGAATGCAGTTTTCCCCATTTCTTTTCCTGCTTCTCTTTTAACTTGAAAACAGATGGCTTCTCCCATCTCTCTCCTTTTCCTGATCCCTCACTCCAATGCACAGGGGAGAAAAGGCTGAAGTAAAACCATTCATTCCACAGCTCTCTTTATTCTTATCTCCATTTCTTCCTTTCCTAGTTGATTAGCAAATGAGGAATTCTGATCTTCACTTGTAATGAAGCATTTGTTCTACTCTACCATTGAACAAGAAGTCACTGCTATCCAGGTTCAAAGCCAGCCTAAATTTTTCATCAACTTTAAAAAGAAAAATAAAGGAATCAGATTTGATATTTTCACAGGATTTAGTCACAACACCCACTGACTTCTATTGGCTGTGTAATGTAAGAGACAAGGTGGGTGAGGCAATATCTTTTATTGGACCAACTTCTGTTGGCGAGAGAAACAAGCTTTTGAGCTACCCAGAGCTCTACCTTCAGTTAGATTCCAGACCTGAAGAAGGAGCTCTAAGCTCAAAAGCTCATCTCTTTCACCAAACAGAAGTTTAACTCACCCACCTTGTCTCACTAATATCCTAGGACAGATGTCACTACAACATGTGTAACGTGAGTCAGTTAACATTGCAACAAAGACTTAAAACGTTGTAATTCCTGGCCTTTATGTTTATCTTTGCAACCTAATATGCATGAATTGTTTTGTATTTATCATAAAGATCATTGCAAAAAGGCTTTTAATTGATTTACTCATCTTTCAAAATACATTGATTACTTCGAAGATTGTTAGCTCAGTCAAATGAATGTAATCAACATGCATCAGGCCAACAAAAAAACAATGCGCAGTATGCAGCAGACAGACTACATGGCCTAAATGTGGTAACCATTTGCTTATTCCCTCTGCCAAAAGCTTTGTTTGGAATTAAGAAATACAACTACCCCCTCTGATCAGAGCAAAAAACTGAGTCATAGCACAGAAAGATACAACATTGTGCTGCAACTGTAACTTTATCTGTCCTTGGCCCATTTAGAGAGACAAGGTGGGTGAGGTAATATCTTTTATGGTGCCAAGTCAGACCACCTCAGGCCGTGTGCTTTTCTGATCTCATGAACTAAACAGGGCTAGGCTTGATCAGTATCTTGGATAGGAAACTAAGGAAAATCCAGGACATTGCAAGAAGTGGTGGTGGCAACATGACCAGTGGCACTGTGACTTTAAAGTCTGTTTAAGAGACCGGTCTTCTGCTTAAAATGTAATGCTGAAATCCTGATTACATGGCCAGGAAAAATTCCCATCCCATTTTGCAAGAGTATAATCATCAATACTGATAAAAATAATTTCTAGTTGTTAGTTACATTCTGCCTACCAAAAGTTCTCCCTCTAGTTTCAACCGCATACAGTATTCTTCACTTCTGTCCTAAATGCTTGTGCAGTATCACATGAAACAGCTCCCACATTCCATCCTTCGAGGCGGCATTTCAGCAGTGAGTGCATGGTGCCAGCCTATTATATAGCATGTAAGCCAAGCACATACTAGCAAAAAGTTCCTTGATTTCCTCTACTCAACAACCTTTAAGCAGAGACCTATTAGTCATGAATACTCTAAGACCCAAATGCCAGGCGCCCCTTCTTCCACACCTGAAGTTCTGGGAAATTTCTTCTCAATCCAGCTTTTTTGGGGGTCAGAATAAGAGAAGAGAATGAGATTTTAGACATGCAGGATCATGACTCCATCAATGGCGAGGACAGAAGATCTACTGAGGAGGGGAAGCAGCAGGGGGGAAAAGACTACTTTTTTTTGTTTTTTAAATACAGCTTATTTGTCCATAGACAATCATTTAACATTTTGTTGCCACATAAGAAGACATGGAGAGAATTTTCTCAAACCAGAATTTTTAAAAATTAATGATTCTGTACTATGCTGCATGCCCCTCCTTCAAACTGCTGGTCTGACTGGTCACAAATCCTGTATAACTTGAAACTAAGGTACTTTCTACACTAGAAATAGTTGGTTGGTAACTATACCAACAGAACCTCCCAGTGTAGATGCAGTTTATGCTGGCAAAAGCACACTTTTGCTGGTATAGTTTATATGCCAGTTCTCTGAGTGAAATAAGCTATACTGGCAAAAAGTTCTTTTGATAGTATAACTGCATCTACACTAGGACATTTCCCCTATAAAAATGTTGCTTATAAAAACCCCACCACACCTAAGCGACATTACCATACCAACAAAAGTTTCTAGCGCCAACATGGTTTAAGTATAAAAATGAAAGCAGTTATACCTCATCCTGTACTTCAGTAAGAACATACATGACTAATCACATCCACTCTCCCCAAAGTGCATCAGTGAAAGTCAAAGAAAGAATTCAGCCAAAAATAACAGCTCAGGAGAGTCATCTTGTGTTATTCAGCAGCAATAGAGACGCGGAGGCCAGTTTTCATTATTAACCTCATCTGGAACCTGCAGTCCGTGTATGCATCTAGAGATTTTCAGTCCAGTTGAGCATTATGTGCCATTTGTCTAGAATGTACGTTTGTGGTGAGCTGCTGACAGCAGGATTTTCTTAGCCCACAGAGCACTCAGTGCTGATGAGGGGAAGGAAATGGCAGGCAGCCCCTCTATGGGGAAGGGAGAGACAAACTCTTAACTGCTCACCAGAGCGTTTTTAACTGCACAGCTCTCCTCGGGGACCGTGGGCCGGGCTGCTCTGTACTGTGGGGTCGGAGATGAGGTGCATAAAGGGTCCTAATCCCTGGGGGAGGCGGGATGCACACAGGGTCGTGCCTCTCATACTGGCCACAGCTACACGGGGGGGTGGACCCGCGGGGGGGGGCTGACCGCTCCCCCCGCCCAGGCGCGGGCTGCAGCCTGCTCAGTAGCTCTCCCCCGCGGGGCCACACGCAGCTGGTCTCCGCTCCGCGAAGGGGGAGGACGGGTGGCCCGGGCCCGCGCACACCGCGAGGCCCATGGGCCAGAAAAGCCAGCGGGGCTCGAGCCCCCTCCCCGGCTCGCCGAGGGCGGGGCCCGCGCAGTGGCGGCTCCCTTCATGGCGGCCCCTTCTCTCTGCACAGAGCCCCCCGGGGCAGAGTCCCCACCCGGGCAATGGCCCAGAGCCGGGCCCCTCCACAGCGCGGAGCGGGGGCCCCTCCCTCTCCCCCGAGGGCAGACCCCGGCCGCCCCCTCCAGCCCGGGCGGCGACCCCAGGCCCTGCTCCCGCCTCTGCTGCTCCCCCGGTGGCCTCTCCGCACGCGGCGCGGCGCGCCCGTCCCAGGCCCAGCAGCACGAGCCCCGTCCCTCCGCTCCCCCAGTGCCCGGCCAGCCGGCCCTGCGAGCGGCCTCCTGACTGGTCACTCGGCCCCGCCAATCCCGGCGCTAGGGCCGGCGCTCGGGGGCTCCATATTGGCTGCTCGCACTCACCGTGCCTCGCTCCCCCGGTTCGGGTCCCGCTCTGATTGGCTCCGCCACCGGCCCCCGAAACCCAATCAGCGCCTCCACTCAGCCGCCGCGCAAAATGGCGCCCAACCCTGAACAAAGAGAGGACGGAACTCAGGGCGCATGCGCCGAATAGTTCCGCCCGCCGCAGCTCTGCAGGACACGCCCACCCGGCCCGACCTAGCCTAAGCTCTTACACATGCGCTAAAAATGCTCCCCCAGTCGATCCGCCAATGATGCGCATGCGCTGATAGACCGCCTTCGCTAGGTGGTCTGCGCATGCGCACATTGATAGGTAAGTCTGGTCTACTTTCCACCGCCGAATGTTCTGGGCTGTTACCATAGAGACGGTGCTCCGCCTAGATAGGTAAATGGATGGAGGTTGCCATCTTTGATGTCCTACTAGACTGTACCAAGGGAGAGAGGCAGGGAGGGGGCTGTTTAGGAACGGGGTGTACCCACGTCGTGGCCTGTCGTTTGGACTCAACTTGCAGAGGCGTGTCAGGTGCGGGGGGGCGGTCCGTGCTGGTGGGGTCCCCCGAGGGCGTGGGGGCCGCGTTGAGGGGGCTCTGTGGTGGGGCCCGCGCAGGAGGTAGCGGTTGTCCCTGGTGGCCCGTCGAGCGGTCCTGAGGGGGGAGCGTGGAGGGGCCGGGCGCGTGGGCGCCCTCCCCCGAGGGGGGGGCTGTCTAGGGCCGGGCGCGTGGGCTCCCCCCCACACACACACTCCCTCCCCCAGTGGCTCTGTAGGCAGGCTCCTGCGGTGGGCCTTGAGCATGGTAGCTGTGTGCGACTGTCTGCCCTGCACCCCAGTGCCACCAGCCTGGGGCCCTTGTACCTTGAGCCTGCTTGATGCAGACTGATTTGGGGGGGGCGTTATTCCCTCGGGAAATACCTGCTTGCTCCTGCCTAGTGGCACATCCCCTGGGGGAGGTTTGCTTCTTACACTCCTGGTTGTCCAGCCTAGTTCTGTATACTTAGTATCGCTTCTCTTGAAAGGCTTAATAATCATGTTTCTTTTCTTTAACCTTGCAGCAGAAGAAATCCTGGAAATAGCCTCACGTTACCATGGCCAGTCCCCCCTCCAGGGATCAGGCAGACCGAGTACGTAGAAAATTAACTGTTTAATGCAGGTTCCTGCTATTAAATACCCCAGTTTTTATCAAAGGAGCAGCCGTGTTAGTCCGTATCCGCAAAAAGAACAGGACTACTTGTGGCACCTTAGAGACTAACAAATTTATTAGAGCATAAGCTTTCGTGGGCTACAGCCCACTTCTTCGGATGCATATAGAATGGAACATATATTGAGAAGATATGTATACACACAGAGGGCATGAACAGGTGGGAGTTGTCTTACCAACTCTGAGAGGCCAATTAAATAAGTGGAAAAAAAACTTTTGAAGTGATAATCAAGCTAGCCCAGTACAGACAGTTTGATAAGAAGTGTGAGAATACTTACAAGGGGAGATAGATTCAGTGTTTGTAATGGCGCAGCCATTCCCAGTCCTTATTCAATCCTAAATTGAGTGTATCTAGTTTGCATATCAATTCCAGCTCAGCAGTCTCTCGTTGGAGTCTGTTTTTAAAGTTTTTCTGTTGTAAGATAGCTACCCACACTTATCAAACTGTCTGTACTGGGCTATCTTGATTATCACTTCAAAAGTTTTTTTCTTCTGCTGCTACTGATAGCTCATCTCAATTGATTGGCCTCTTACAATTGGTATGCGTACTTCCACCTTTTCATGTTCTATGTATGTATAAATATCTTCTGTCTGTGTGTTTCACTCTATGCATCTGAAGAAGTGAGCTGTAGCCCACAAAAGCTTAGCAAATTTATTTCAGCATAGTCTCTAAGGTGCCACAAGTACTCCTGTTCTTTTTTCCCAGTTTTTATCCTAACTCAAGGAGTGACATTTTCCTCCTAATAAAGTTTTCCCATTGGCATATGCTCTAGAGTTGTGATGTAAGAATATTTGGTTCTGGGGCATGGTTATTTTTGGGAAGTGGCAGTCTGACTACATCAGTGGCCAACAACTGGTGGATTCCGATCGACTGGTCAATTCTGTAGCATTTGACAGTAGATCACGATCTCCGGCTGCTAAAAGTCCAGTGGCACAGCAGGGCTAAGGCAGGCTCCCTGCCTGCAGGCACCACTCCTGCAGCTCCCATTGGCAGGGAACAGGGAACTCCCCTGGGGCTCAGGCTTTGGTTCCCCCTCCTAGGGTCATGTAGTAATTTTTGTTGTCAAAAGGGGGTCACTGTGCAATGAAATTTGAGAACCCCTGTGTACATCAACCCAAAGCACAGTTTAGCCCAATGCTGTTTACTTTAATAAATTACTGCCCCATTCAATATGTTTGCACTAATTCAACCATACCAGTCCAGTTTTCTTTAATTTAGACTGTTTTTTCATAAAATGAACTGATCACAAATCATGTAGGTTTTGCAAATGACCTATAGGAAAGGCTGTGCAACACATTCATTCATTTGTAAACAGTGTCTCAGTCTAGTCTCCTGTCCACTATACCATCCTGCTTTGGTTAACTCCATTTTTTTTCTTCCTTATGTGATTCTGAACATTGACGGTGGACCAAAGTTCATTTCTCTCATTCAACTCCTATTTGTTTGTTCTTTTTCAGATCAGGTACATAAAAGGGGACCTTTTTACTTGCCCCAGAACGGACTCATTGGCTCACTGCATCAGTGAGGACTGTCGCATGGGCGCTGGGATAGCTGTCCTATTTAAGAAAAAGTTTGGTGGCGTACAGGAGCTGTTGGATCAGCGTGAGTGATGTCTGTGGGGAGGGGAGGCTACTATAGTCCATGTGCAAGCCTGAGCCTCTAGCAGTAGTCCATGTTTACCTAAGGTATTTATAGAACACCAGTCACAGTAGTATCTAGGCACTGATTCTAGGACTGGCCATACTGGATCTTTATACATTTGCTGTGAACTATTTGAGGCAGGGACGTGATCCACTTCTGCATTTGTACAGTGCCTAGCACAGCAAGCCCCTGAGCCTGACCATGGTTTCTGGGCTGCCATAGTATAAAGAATAATGAGACCCTCAACTTTTATGCTCCCTGGTGTTGTTTACAGGGAGAATTTTTGGTACTTAACTTCCAGTTAAAGAGGAGACCAGACAGAAAAGCCAACTGCCCGTGTATGTTGGTATTTAAATTTGACCTGTTTCCATCTCACTAATTAATGGGATTCCAGTGGGATAGAGTTCACAACTCACTGATATAAATAAGTTACCGTAGAACCTCAGAGTTACGAACGCCAGAGTTAAGAACTGCCCAGTCAACCGCACACCTCATTTGGAACCAGAAGTACCCAATCAGGCAGTAACGGAGACCAGGGCGGGAAAAGGGCAAGTACAGTACTGTGTTAAACGCAAACTACTAAAAAATAGAGGGAAAGCAGCATTTTTCTTCTGCTTAGTAAAGTTTCAAAGTTGTTTCAAGTCAATGTTCAGTTGTAAACTTTTGAAAACACACCTGTAACATTTTGTTCAGAGTTACGAACGTTTCAGAGTTGCGAACAACCTCGCTTCCCGAGGGGTTCATAACTCTGAGGTTCTACTATAGTTCATGCATCTGCTGCAGCCCTGGTTTAGCAGTAGTCAGTTACCTGCAAGATTGGGTTAGCCCACCTGCAACACATTTGAAAAAGCAACATGAGGGTAGCAGCAACAACAGAAAAAGCTAAAAACTGACGGCTTATCCACACTATGGCCCTACAGCTGCAACTGTAGCACTGTAACGTAGATACTTCCTACAGCGATGGAAGGGGGATTTCTGTCACTATACCTAATCCACCTCTCCAAGAGGTAGACCAAAGATGCTGAGCATTAGGTCGATCTAATTATGGTGCTCAGATATTTTCACACACTGAATGACAATGTCTCTGATCTTTTAATTATTTGTAAAAAATAGTTTTGTTTTAGAAAATTCTTTAACATCTGTTAATTCATTTCTAATCTATTCAGCAGGAGTTGGGAGAATCAGCGGTGAATTGTAAAATTTTAAACAAAATTAATGTCAATGCTGTGTTTCACTTTTGTTTTAGAGAAGAAGTCAGGAGAGGTGGCCGTTCTGAAAAGAGATGACAGATATATATATTACCTGGTAAGAGAGGGGTGAGAGTCAGGGGTTTGTTATAACTGAGCCCCACCTCAGTTTGCATTGATTGGAAGAGAGGTTTTTCTCTAGATTCTCAACAGACATCTCAGCCTTTTAAATAAAGACACAGATTATGAGGACAAGCCAAGCTAGATTTTTCTTTCAGAACTAAACTCAATACAGCTTCCTACCAACAAGTAATTGAAGTACATTTGAATAGCACATTTCATTTGTGGAAGTTACTGTCTGACAATTGTTCAGTACCCTTTATGTGCAGTGTTGAGGTGTGCTGGCAGGGTAGTGGGGAGATTCTTGTGCTGCTGCCATCCTGCAGTTCAGTGGTTTAATGTCTCAGTCTCAGGAATGTTGATCTGGTCACCTTCATAATTTGCTTTAAAATGTAAAAGCATACAAATACAAATGCACACGCATTTTGATACTTTTTTTTTAGTTCACTGAACTAACTGCTAAAACTTACTCTCTAAATCCTGGGATGTGATTTCTCCACCTTCTCACTCTCTCAAACTATAGGTAATTCCCATTTCCTGCTGGTCATGTGAAAACTGGGCCCCTGGTTGTTACACTTGTGCTGAAAAAGCCTCTCTAGCATGCTGCAATGGGAAAAGTCTGCTTTTCCACTCCCTGCCTGAAGTATGGTGTTTATGCTTTAAACAGTTTGTTTGAAACAGGAGCTGCTTGTTTTTTTTCAACAGCTTCCCTGAAAGAATTATTCAAAATATTGCTCAACTGTGTGAGACAGATGTAAGCATAACCCCAGCATTTGGTAATGAGAGAGATTGCAGTTTATCTATTGACAGGAAAATGTTTAAGGAAAACAATCTGGTTTGGAGAAAAACACTATTGCCTTTTAGAAATGCAGTATTTAGTGCCCTGACCTGCTGTGTCATGTGGCACAATTGCAACTAAATATCTAAATGGTAATAGTTGTACATCTTATATTGAAATAACTAGTTGAGTCCAGTCACCATATACTAAGAGGTAGTAGATTAGTAAATTGTGGCCTGGATTTTGGTAGAGTTAAGGAGAAAATAGCTTGTGCCATTGTTGCTAATGCACTGTTGAACTTTTTAATTTGTACACAGATTACGAAGAAGAAAGTCTCCCACAAACCAACATATGAGAATATGCAAAAGAGTTTAGAAGCCATGAAAACTCATTGTTTGAACAACGGGGTTACTGACATTTCCATTCCTAGGTAAGGGAATCGGAGACTAGAAAGTAAACATTTAATTGTCCCTTGGGCAGAATGGATATTTTAGGAAGTGACCATTTACTATGAAATAAAGGGTTAAATGCCTACTCTTAATATTGTTATGTTCTGTTTGGGTTGTACAGTTGAAATCTAATCACAAATGAAGTGAGTTCTGTGGCGAGCACATAGGCCTAGTTATTTCTGTATTTTTGACTGCATTAAGTTAATTTCAGATAAAATTAGTTAGTGCTGTGCCAAACTGTAGCTGCTTGAAATTGCTGAAATATCAAAGTTGCAACATAATGGGGAATGGCTTACCGCACCTTATTCAGCAACATATTGAGTGCCTGTATATGTCTAGCTAGGAGCCAGTCCCGTCGTTAATTTAAAACAAGCCTGGGACTAAACTAGGATGGAGAGAGAGGAGCTTATTTCAGCTTTAATTAGGGCCCAGTTCTCCTGCACATACACTTTACACTAATTTAATGGTAGATTGTTTGCAAAGGCTGCAGGACAATGCATAGAGATTCCAAGCTCTTTTAAGGGAATCTGGAACTCTGTCCCTTTTTTACTTCTGCAGTGTGTAGAGACTGCTGGAGAGCACTGTGCCGTTGGGACAGCATATGCTGTATTTAGGTTCGTTTGGTACATAAAGATATAATGGAGAATGAATTTGTAGTATTCTGAAGCAGAGCATCTATAACTTACTGAAGTGCTGAATCCTATTGAGGAAATGCTTGATAAGTCTAGGCCCCCAAGCAGATTATCACTGCATGTTTGGTCTTGTGACTTACTCAGATCACTGGCTCACCAGTAGTTGTATTCATAGCTTACATCTTATCCTTCTTTTTAGCACCAAATTTGCTGCTTTTTCACACCGGTCTTGTGAGATCTTACTTTCAAAGGGACCTTAAAATCGAAGTTACATACACAAGGTTCTAGGCAGTAATTTACTCTCTTTTAGTTAACCTTTGGTACAGCATTTTGAAGATGTGCAGTGCCCAGGAACTGTTCACGTTGTAAGTTGGTTGTCCCACAGAGCAATGCATGAAACAGGTCATCAGATACCTTCACAACAAGGACAAATGCAAAGTACTCCACTTAGGAAGGAACAATCAGTTGCACGCATACAAGATGGGAAATGACTGCCTACGAAAGAGTACTGCAGAAAGGGATCGGGGGGGTATTAGTGGACCACAAGCAAGTCAACAGTGTAACATTGTTGCAAAAAAAGTGATCATTCTGGGATGTATTAGCAGGAGCATTGGAAGCAAGACACAAGTAATTCTTCCACTCCACTCCGCGCTGACTAAGCCTCAACTGGAGTATTGTGTCCAGTTATGGGCACAACGTTTCAGGGAAGATGTGGACAAATTGGAGAAAGTCCAGAGCAACAAAAATGATTAAAAGTCTAGAAAACATGACCTATAAGGGAAGATTGAAAAAAAAATTGGATTTGTTTAGTCTGGAAAAGAGAAGGCTGAGAGGGGACATAAGTTTTCAAGTACATAAAATGTTGTTAGGAGGAGGAGGGAGAAATTGTTCTTAACCTCTGAGGATAGGACAAGAAGCAATGGGCTTAAATTGCAGCAAGGGAGGTTTAGATTGGACATTAGGAAAAACCTTTTAACTGCCCGGGTGGTTATGCACTGGAATAAATTGCCTAGGAAGGTTGTGGAATCTCCATCACTGAAGATTTTTAAGAGCAGGTAAGACAAACACTTGTCAGGGATGGTCTATATAATACTTAGTCCTGCCATGAGTGCAGGGGGCTGGACTAGATGACCTCTTGAGGTCCCTTCCAGTCCTATGACTCTCAGCCCATCTGAGAGAAGTGTGTGTTTGTTTTTTTTTCTCTCCCTTTGCTCGGGCCAATGAGTTGTAATTGGAGTAATTTCACTTTCACATTCTTTTCATAGATTTTAATAAAGACCATTCCATCATCTAGCCTGACCTGTATAACACAGGCCGAAAGAATGTCACCCAATTCGTCATCTGTTGTGCCCAATAACTTGTTTGACTAAAGCATATCTTGCAGAAAGGCATCCAGTCTTGACTGGAAGCCATGAAGAGATGGAAAATCCACCACTTCCCTTGTAAATTTATTCCAATGAATGACCACTGTCACTTGATATTTTTTTTTTTTTTTTTTTAAACACCTTATTTCTAACTCCAGCTTCTGTGGTTTTAACTTCCGTTGGTTCTTGCTATGCCTTAAAAAGTACCCAGTATTTTTCCCTTGAGAAGGTATTTGCACCCTCTAATCAAGTCCTTTCTCAATCTTTTTGTGCACTTGTTTGTGAGCTTTACAACATACTCAGTCAGAAACAGCTCATCACAGCCACTTTGGTGTCTTTATTTTCCAGGATCGGATGTGGACTTGACCGTCTGGAATGGGATAAGGTTTCAGCGCTACTTGAGGAAGTGTTTGAGGACACGGACATTAAGATCACAGTTTATGCTCTCTGAACAAAGATGCCTTATGGAGATGATTGTTGATTTCCCTTGCTGTAGATTCAGGTGGCATGGGAATTGATTTGGAGAAAAAGCTGTGTGTGAAGCAGAGCCCATCTCCTCTTTGAGGAATAATTTACCATTAGGTTTTTCCCAATGGCAGGCAGTTGCTTCCAGAGAACCGGTTGGTTTGGAATGTGTTGATCAGAGTTCCAGAATGAAGTATCTAGTGTAAACCTTCAGGTTTATAAGGTGCCACAAGTACTCCTGTTCTTCTTTTTTCAGGTTTATATATATCCCTCAGGGATCCTTGCCTGTGAGTCACATAGCCAACCACCAGATGTCACTGTTCCTCCACCCTTCAGAATACCCATCTGCTTGTAAAGAAATCTTTTCTTACTGTGGTGGTTTGTGTGTGTGGAAGTTTGAGGTAGTTTGGCACTTTTTAAAATATTCCAAATCTTTGAATTTAAGAGTTATATGTATCTGTTTATTGTGTTGTTTCAGATAATGAAGTGAATAATTGTGGAGATCTGCTATTTAATTTAAAACAGTACAGTGTTCAGCTCAGACATGCAGATTTCCTTTGTTCTTTTAGTTATTAAAAATTAAAGTATTATCTTTTCAAAACATAAGTGAGGTTTCCTGCTTTTATCAGGAGTGTGTCTCTTAAGCATCATGCTATAAAGTCTCAAGTACATACTTTTTTAACTCTTGCTATTGAACCAGAGTGCAACCCCTGTGTAAACCCAACTATGTTCACATTTCTCTCTGCCTTCTATATGAAGGCTGAACCTCTCAAGGGAACATAAGTGTATGGGGCAAAGATTCCTAGGAGGTTCATTTTGCCGCACATAGTTGGTACAAGTATCAGCATGCAAGTGTTCTGAGAGACCACATATGAATGGGCTAGTACAATATAAAGTGGGCTTAGCATTAAATGCATGTATAGGTTTTCATCTTTACTTTTCATCTAAGGGATTTATAGATTGCTAGTCATTGTGGGGTCTAAGTGTCATTCTGTTTCTACATCTGGCATTGCTAAACAGCAATGAACAAATCATTAATAAATAGCATATTGAATCTAGCAGGCCAGCAAAAGATAGTCCATTACTTTGTGGTGGTCAGTAAACTTCAGATGGAACATCTTTTTTTTTTTTTCTTCCCCCTTCACATCCTTACAGTGACTTACCAGGTCTCTTTCTGCAGCATTTGGTTCAAAGGTTATAATTCTGCTGATTTTAGAACCTTGTGCTGAAGTGCTCTACCATATACTCTTAGTACTTGTAGTATGTTTTACTTCCGATCTTGTCCACAGTGACTAATCTGATTTATTTTTAGGAGGCCCATTACTATAGTAACTGAGTGCCGGAGTATAGGAATTCTAGCATAAAGTAGAATCCCTAATATCTTCTTTTTATCCATGTAATATATGTAAACCCTTCTCTATTCAGAAGCTACTAATTGCTTGTGTTGTGGGAGATCCTTTGCATAATTGATGGAGCTCTGCAAATCCCCTTCTCTAATCTTTAAAGGCCTCATGTTGTTACTCTCCTCCTTTTCAGTTGAAAATGATTGAATCTTTGCAGATCATGAATATCACTCTTTAATTTGTTAGAGGGGTCGCAACTGGGTGATACTGTCCTTCCACTCTTGTGTGTATTTGTAAAACCTTAAAAACGCAACGCCCACATGATTTGTTGACTGCCCTTTTGTCCCTTGTAAAGTTGTTTTTGGTGTATAATTGCTGTAGCCAAACAAGGAAATAACTTTTTAAAGGATTGAGTTCGACAAATAGAAGCTTGGATTTAGGTTTTTGTATCTTGTCTAAATCTGGTAACAAACACAAACAGTAAATCAATAGCAACTATTTTTGTCTGCTCTGAAAGGTGATGGTTTCTTATCACTATTCATGTTCTTGGTATCGAAGGCTTTGGCTAGGGTTTGGTGCCAGTGGGACACTGACATGTAAAACTGTTGGCCATACTTGCATTTTCCTCCTCTCTTACCTTCCTATGGTCCTCTGTTCCTTTTGATATTGCTTGGTGCTGTTGATACAGAAACGACGGTGAGTCAGAAATTTAGCTGGAAGTGCGATCCCCATGTGATTCAGCATCTTGGCTGACCAGCCTCCCTGTGGACTTTCCACTTATTCTGTGTAGGCTTTATCTGAGACGTCACATGCCCAGATTTTTCTCTCAGTTCACCTCACACTCATGCTGGTTCTTGAAATTTCTTTGTACCTGGGAATTCCCCCTTCCTATTGCACTGTACTTTCTCAAGTGTGAAACATTTCATGGATGGGTTGTAAGGCCATGGTACTTCCCTGTCAGATTAAATGTACTAGCCCCTGTGTGGAGAAGGAGATGGGGGTGGAATCACGGCTGCTGTGAGTTTCTGCAGTGGCTACCAATTTATTTAACTCCTTTGCCCTTCCCAGTTTTATAGCATGAGCATCTTATAGGCCAAGGGGAGAAGACAAATACTTGAGGCATTCAGAATGTCACCAGAAGGCTCCAGCATATTGCCTGTAACTGTCTAGAACTGTTAGCCCCAGCCCCCACATTGATCTTTGGATTATCTATACATGGTGGAAAATGAATAATTTTATTTTCTATATACCTATGTGTTTTTTGTCTTTGAAAAAGGTCCTCAGCATTTATAAGACACTTATCGAATTTGCAGCCTTGATCTAAGGTGAGGTTTTTTTACTCTAAAGCTGCCCCAATATGTGGGGCTTGCTCTCTCTCCTCTCAGTCCACTGAAGTCCATTGCACTCATGTCGTTAAGCACAGCACACAGCCTTTTCCTGTCCTGTTAACAAAGAGAGTACAAGTTTATTTTAAAAATTAAACAATGTCTAAATGCTACATGGTAAATGTAGTTTGAGTCCATCAGGGCCATGTCTGCTAAAGGTTTTTGTTGCATCCTGCCTGACTCAAAGCAGCTCTGAAAAGCTGAAGGCGTGTCAGATGTCCAAGTCTGTTATGCCTGTCTCTCCACTGGTTGACAGATCTCTTACAAGCTGGCCCTGGAGAGATGAGAGAGAGAGAGAGACATGTTACCAGCTTCTGATGTTTCCGGGCTTTGTTGCTCAAAATTAGTTATGGACTCCTCAATCTTTGTGTATGGCAGAAGGGAAGATATACTATAATATACCTCCTTTGATATTTTTCTAGGGGACTAGAACCACTACCGCCTCTTCTTTCCAGTTCCATTAAATGTGCAAACATCATCCACCTAGATAAGAATGGAACGTTCTTACTATATCTAATGACCCTCCCCTTTGTTTCCTAATGAAAAGTGATTTGGGGTGGAGGGATGACATTCCTAGAGGTACTGACAAGTCCCTGCGAGGAAGAGAGCTCAGTATGCCTCTACATGCCCTATAGTGGCTGTATTGAGTGGGGAAGATCACACTAATGGATTGCTAGCTGCAGTGGGTAAGGTAGTACTAAGGCGAAGTTCACGATGCTCATGTACTGTCAGACCTAGGCAGAGCTGGAGTCACAGATGGCAGTGACAGTCCCCTTAAAAGCCTCTCTTTCTGCCTTAAGACATACAGAAACAGAGATGAGTCTGTCCACCATTAAAGCAAGAAGCTAAATGAGCAAACTGAAATCCTCACTGGCATGGGCCTCAGTGCAAAACCTCTGATAACTTCTCTTCGTAATACAGGAAGTTCTCTTGAATGTCCTCCCAGGGCTCGAAGGCCTTTGCCTCTCCTTCTTCCTGCTCCGCAAAGTTCTGCCAGATATACTCAAAGTCTTGAGGCTTCATAATCTTCAGTTTGCATCCAGATGCCTTCAGTTTCTTCAGGGCAGCCTGCATCTCCGGCTCCTCCCACATGAAGAGGCGGCTTACCAGGATGGAGAGGCGCAGGTTCTTGTTCTTCTGCAGTATCTGTGCTATCCGGTCAGCACAGGGCACGCAGGGGCTGGAGGAGACATACCAGGTGATGTTGTAGCGTAGGTTGGGATCACATGTGGGCAAGATGTTATTGAAGAAAGCATCTTCAGCATGGACTGCTGCATGCTCATCCTCCAGATAACCCCGAAAGCTCCCCGACTCTTTGCCTTGGGTCTCCACAACATAACATAGGAAGGTCTTGTTTCTGCCCGAGCTGTATTCCACGTTTCTGAACTGGAATTTGAAAAAGAAGGCTGGGAAGCGTTCCCTATGGAGAGGGGGAAGAGCAAGAGAAATGCCTTAGTGTTACAATGTATCCTATAATAACACATAGCCTTTCAACAGCAGCTCAACCAGAGATCTTTAGAAATGTTTGTCAAGCCTCACCCCCTCCCTGCCATCCTGAGAGTGGAAATATAAGTACCATATTTTACTGATGGGGGAAAACAAGTCAAAGACCTTGTGACTTGTGCAAGACTCCCAACCAGTCAGTAGCAGAAATGGAATGGAGAATTAGGGCACTGGACAGGAACTCAGAAATCCTGGGTTCAGTTCCTCAGCTCAGCCACAGACTTCCTGTGTGATCTTGGGCAACTCACTTAATCTACTGCGTGCCTTGGTTCTTCACCTGCAAACTAGGGACTATACCTCCTACCTTCCTGGGTGCTGTAAAGATCAAAAATTTAATTGTTGTGAGGTGCTCAGATAGTTTAGTCATTAAGGCCATATAATTACATAGATAGGAATAGAAGCTTGGAGTTTTGGCTCCCAACCCCATATTGTCTCTGCCTGGCTTCTTTGGGTTATGTTTGCTGCATCTATCCACACTGCAAATCTCGGTATATTCGCTATTAGAGTATTTCAAGACTGCTTGGCACAAGGAGTGACTTTCTTTAAGCTACTTCAGCGTGTTATTTGAATATGTCTATTTTTTACTGCTGCAGGAAGCAGGAAAATGACTTCCCTGGACACAGGTCTGCTAGAGCACTTCAGATCTGAGCTGCACACGTCCCATTCCAATGTGAAGCCCCTCCACAGCTCTGCCAGTGCCCTTTAATGGTAGTCTACGGTACCCTTAGAGTCCAGAACTCTGGTCTATTAACTCTCCTCCATCTAGATTGACGCTCTTCTGAACAGCGGCTGATGACTGGCTAGTACTAGCATATAAATGGCAAGCTTGTGCACACACTGATGCAAGCGTACTTCAGTCCTGGTGGTTAGCCTGCTGTTCTAGTTCTGGTCCTCTAACATCAATTGTGTTGTGGTTTTGTTGAATGCGGATATAGGAGATTAAATCTAGCCCTGGTATAAATCAGTGCATCTCCCCCTGCAGTCATTGTGAACTGTTCCTCCCCTGGTTTCCAAATGAATCTAATCTCAGTGATTTGTCACCTCTGAGATGAATTTGCTTGTGGTCTTTTTTCAGATCGGGATGTTCCCTGGAATTGTTTAGGGGAGTTATATTTAGTTCCCTAAAACGCTGCAGCCCTGGTACCTCTGACACTTACCATTTAAGAGGGGAGGGATGACATTCAAGATGTGACTGTGACCTCCTGCTTGGGACCCCATTTTGCTAAGGGCTTACATACATCTAGTCCAGTGGTTCCCAAACTGGGGTTCGTGAACCCCTGGGGGTTCACAAAATATTACAGGGGGTTCTCAGGAAAAAAATTCCCTAATGGCGGACAGAGCTGTCCCTAGGGATCCCAAGCAGCACTTTGCCAGCAGCCCAGAGCCCCTGGACTTCCAAGAGCAAACCAGATCAAAGCAAGCATATCTATCACACTGAGGAGATTTAAACTTCAAGACTCCTTATAAGAAATGGAAAGAAAGGTGGATATTTTTTGCTGTTTTTAAAATTAAATAGGCAGCTAGTATTGTTTTTAAAATTATTATCAAGAACAAGTTTAAGCTTTGTTGTAACATGGGTTTTTGCGTGGACTGCTCAAGACCTGAATGCTTGTGTAGGAGGAACTCTGAGTTGGCTTCTTAAATACCTTCATGCTGTTTCACATATGATACTTCGTGATGAAACATAGGAGCCTTGTCTTATAACAGGCTTATTCAAAGTGATACAAGCTACAAAAGTGAGATCTTGGAAGAGAGTTGCCATTTTCATAATGTAATACAAATACTGTAATGATAAATAATAATAAATAGTGTGTAATAAGCATGACATAAAAACAAATTTTATATTTCCAAGATCATACTTTTATTATTTATACTCTGGTGAAGGAGAAAATCCCTGGAAATATTCATTTTTAGGCGGGGGTTCGCGAGACTTGACATTTTAGTGAAAGGGGTTGACAGGTTGTTAAAGTTTGGGAACCACTGACCTAGTCAAATGACAGCCCAAACCCTGAATGTTTTATAATGTAACTTAAAGTTCTAGGGCTGCGGTTCAAATAGTGTGGTTCACATTTCCCAATGGTGCTGCTCCGCAGGGTTAGCAACAGTGTGAACTCTGCTATATACCGGCTGCAGGGGGTTAGGGCACTGTGTCCTCGAATCCTGCTCAGAGCCAGTCTGTGCAACACAGTGGTTAAAATGGTGGTGGCTGCCAATGAGGTGTCTGTTGCAAGCGCTGCTGGTACTGCCTCAGCGTGAAGAAAAATAGTCAGGCAGACAAGACCTCTCCATTTTGACTGAGGAGCAAACACTTCCTACTGTGTTGAAGATGCTTTGGTGACAGGGCAATCATAGAGTATTATAAATATAGTACTGCCGAATAGTACGAGGCCAAGCACAAGCTGAGAAATGTGTAGAACACACAGGGCTTTGATTCTAGTATTGAAAACTGGTGAACATATTTTCATTCAAAATATGAATAAAAAGGAAGAACACTTAAGTCCAGTGCCCTTTGGAGTCAATAGAAAGGCACCCTCTGACTTCAGTAGACTTTGAATTAGGCCTTCATTGCCTATTTTCATGTGTAATCCAAAAGAAAGGGCCAAAAGGATCAAGGGCTTGTCTAGAAATTTGCACTGATGCAGTTATACCAGTTCAGATGTCTAATGTAGATACGCTGCGCAAGTGCAAGTTCTGTTGTGCCCTGTTGCAATGTGTCTGCATTAGGAGTTTTCACTAATACATATCATTGCAAATTTCCATAATCTAAGCAAGCCCTAACAGACCAAGCAAAGTGACCATCAACATTTCTCCTCTTGGCAATACTTTCTCTTTCTTTCCCCCTAAGAAGATTTAAAGGTACCTTTGTAAGTGAATGGCAAAACTCCCACTGACTTCATCAGGAGCAGGAGCAGTCCATTGTGCTTCCCTCGCATGGCCTAGGTGAAAGTCCTACTCTCTCATTCCTTGAGTCTAAGAAATTGACATTTGTTTGGTAACAGCCAACTTCATGACTTTACCTCTGAGAGAATTAGTCACGCCTTTTAAAAATCAAAAGGTTCCACCCAGCGCTTGTTTCAAAGGCAGGTTTGCAAAGCCACAAGAAATTATTGCATTTTAAAATAAATATATAACAGATATAATCGTCACCTACACATTCATCCCTGATGTAATTCTGCTGACTTCAGTGGAGTTACAGGAGGGGTGAATTATCTCTTTATCTTTTAATGAGTCATTTAATCTGTGAGGGACAGATCCAAAAGCTCTTAAAGTCAATGCAAAGACTCCTATTGACTTCAGAGTGCATTAAATCAGGGCCTCCAACCAGACCTTACAGAAAATCTCTTCCCTATCACATACTAGGCTGGCTGGGATTACCTGGGACGTTAAAGCAAATCTGTTTTCCTGGCAATGTGGAATATACACTAGATCACTTTATTTCCAGTAAAGAAGCCTGTGAACAAACCTAAAGAGACTATCCAAGATTGTTCATGGTTGGCTGAGATCTCGGAAACCCTTGCTCATCATGGGTGCGGAGAGTACTAATTAATGAAAAGGGATTGGTTTAAGCCCATCTCGGTCAGAGCGGTGTGGATATTCCAGCACAAATATATCATTTAAACATCTGCAGTGGGAGAACTTAAGTGCTTGTCACAGGACTTGCAGTCCCTGTTCTCAGCAATCAAAAACTGTACCAGGCGTCTCTGACGCCCTATGGCTGTGATATCTATTAGCAAGTGATTCAGCAGGAAAAGAGAAAACCGCATGTACCAAAAGATTGCACATGCTTTGGACCTGTGCCTATGCGTGGTCTGACCTTTGAGCATTTCAGACACTCATAATAATAAGTAATAATGATACTTTGCATTTCTATAGCATCATTCATCTGAGGAGGTTACAGCACTTTACAAACCATTTGTTAAGCCTCATAATTCATCTCTGAAGTAGCTAAGTAAAGGGGCCTAATGGTAAAGAAGTGGCTGGTTCTCAGGAGACCTGGGTTCTAGTTCTAGCCATGATACTAAGTTGCTGTGTGACAATGAACAAATTATTAAACCTGTCTAGGCATCAGTTTCCCCGTGTGTAAAATGAGGACGATCCTATGTATCCATTTTTGAATGAAAGGTGTTGTATAAATGTTATGCCCATTTTACAGATGGGGAAAGCGAAGGGCTCTTGCTTCAAGGTCACATAGAATGTCAGTGGCTGAACCAACCACTAGAACCTAGGAGCTATGGTCTCTGGTTATGTAGGGCCTACACAAAAGCAATGTTTCATGCTCCCTTCACTGGCTCTGTAGCAGCCATTCAGTAACAAACAACTGTGTGGGGCTCATTGATGACAACGGTGCAAGGACTCTCAGATACTGCTCTGTCATGACTGGAGCCTACCACAATCAAGGAAAAGGGGAAGAATTTGCCACTGCATTTCTGTGCTATAGGGATTCTCATTTTCTCCCCAGAGGAATGTAGTGTAAATTAATAGATCAATTTGAATCCCATGAAGTTTACACAGCTGGGCTGAATCTGGCTGTAACATTGAGAAAAGGGTTTTAATGTTCTTAAGTGTAAAGAGCAAATCAGGTTGCCAGCCCCATTTGCAAAGCACAGACTTCTTGGGGCTGCAGGCAGCAGCATCAAACACTTGGCAAGGATCATAAAATGTCCCTAATCCAAGGTCAACAATTGAAATGCTTGAACTGTACACAGTGTAATTGAGCACACATGTTGGGGCATTTGGAGTTGTACATTCTCTCATTAGCCAGATAACTGGCGCTTTCTGCTGAAATTTTATAAATAACTAGAAAGTTCAAACTGGGATCACATCCAACAAAGACACAGAGAAAGAGATTCCCATCGGCAGTCCCAGGACTTCCAAATACAATATCTTAATATGGGCACTGCTTAAACATTAGGGTAAATTTGCTGGATTTTTCAGTTTCTTCTTGAGCATCCTCTGTGATCTCCTGTTTTTTTCCTTTGCTTTTCCACTTCTCACCCTTAGGAGCCCAGCACATCAATAATAATCCCAGGTAGACATATCTTCTGCTGGACCTCGTCGGACAGCAAAAGGTAGATCTTTGGGAGCAATCCTCAAATAGCACAGTGATGCTACTCTGAAACCTATAAATACCTTGAGTTTTATGGTCTTAGCTCAGTTCCTAGTGGATGCCCAGTTCCCCGTCCACATCATAAAAGCCACTATAACAGCTGGCACCAATTGTTCCATTTGTTGTCAGTCTCAGTACAAAGGCCAAGGAGTGAAAGACCTTTGGTCTCATGATCTCACCCTGAGAGCTGGTCTCCAGAACAGAGATGAGACCCACTGGTGGAGGGGTGTTGGGGAAACTTTCACCATTCTTGTCCAAAGTTTACCCCTCCTGTGGATAGTAATGGACAGAGGATAGTCCCCAAGAAGGGCAATCTAGCTAGGGTTGCCAACCCTGCAGGATTGGCCTGGAGTCTCCCGGAATCCTCATCCATCTCCCGGTGACTATTGAAAGCAATCCAGGAGATTTTAGTAAGATATTTTAAGAAAATGACATTATATCATGTTGTGGGAGGAGGAGGAGGGAATCTCCCGGAATAGCTTCAGTCAGAGTTGGTAAACCTAAATCCAGCACCTCTGACTGGGCCTCTGTAACAACCATGCAACATCACAGAAATAAAAAAGTGTTGTTGAGGCCACAGGGCCAGATTCTGCCTTGCCACACACCTTGCACAATAAGTTCACCAGTGCAAAATGGGTGTAAATTGAATGGTAGCATTGTACGCCCACTCAGCATTCACTTTGTGTAGGTGAATACCATGACACTGGGTAGGATTTTCAGAAACACTTCACATTGGCCCAACTCTGCTTTCATTGAAGACAATGGTATTGACTTGAAAATCCTACCAAGGGCAAGGCAGTGGAGAATCGGGTCCCAGATGTGGCGCACTATTTTTAAACCATCAAAAATGACAGAAGACTTTTAAAAGAGATTGTGAGAACAGAAAACAAAATTATTCTCAGGTGAAATCCAGAGAGAAAAACAAGTATTAGAATTTGGGGACGGAACAATTTAATGTAATTATTTTTATCAGAATATCCATTATAGGCAGCAAAGTGACAAGTCAAAATGGCATCTTGTTACTCAACGTGTTTGTTCGCTGTGTATCTTTGAATCACATCTGCTGATTTTTTGGACCAAAAGCTTTCACTCGCTTTAGCCCTATGTGGAGGCAATACAGCTAGGGGGGAGAGAGCTGGAGTATATCCTGCCTTATGCATCATCATCAGAATTGCCAGCTGAGTTCTGATTGTAGAATCTTTCTGATTAGTGATGATGTAACAGGCAGAAAGGCCACAGCTAGATTTTCAGTTCCTGGATTGAAGTCTGTGTTAAAGGCTGCTGGAAAATAATCACAGTTTAGGTTATTAATTGAGCACATAGACTTGGCAACCTTGGGAGACAATAAATACAGAGCTTGACCATAACATTTTTATAATGGCATGTTTCTGGTTAAGCCACACTTTAAATTATGTATGGTTACATCTAGATAGTACAGTGACTGGCATATTAGAAATGCTTAGGGATGGTAGATTAGACAGACAGATTTTCCTAGCCACGCCTTTCCCTCATATATTATTAATGTATAATCATTTGTCCATTGATTAATCATCATTCCATGCTTGTATTAGCTGTATGGTTTATTGTATTGGGATCTTATAAGGATCCTCTTGTAGGCTGTGCTTTTCAGAAGGGCTCAACACTCAGAACGTGAGCCAGATTTCCCATAGAGCTCATCACCCATTTAGACTCCTAAATAAGTGGCCAGATTTCTAAAAGACCCCCACGTCCAACATGCTGAGCTGTTCGGAAAATCTGGCCCTCAGTGTCCCAGTGGGTGTTGCTGAGTCAGTGCTTTAATTTGTGCCAGGCTGGGCAGTTCATAATCCTGCCACCTCTGGGCTTGCTGCATCAGTTATGAATGTAAAAAAATGGCTTGAGTCCCGGCACCTCTTTCATTACAAATTAAGCAGTGTGCTGAGTACTTTTGAAAACTGACTGATGATCTGGTAGCTAAATGTGGGCTGGGCTTGTTTGACAGTCTGGCCCCAGGGGTGGGTGCTGAGCCCTAGAAAATCTGACCCCTGAGCTCATGTGAAAATCTAGCCCGTATGATCCGTAGCGCGGGCACAACACAGCAGTGAGTATTTTTCAGGGCTGATTCTAGAGTCCCATTATCGGGGGGAAAACGTGGGTATTCTGGGTCCCTATTTAAAAAACAAACAACCTTCCGGGAGTCATGGGGCTCGGTGGATTTTAAGAGTCTAAAAAGTAAAATTTGGCTGCCGGGCCAGTATTTTGCTGTGATTTATAATTTATATAAAGGATGAAGGCTCTCCAATCTGTGGCTGTTCCACTGCTTAACCCTGGATAACTTTGTGCATATTTTGGCCTTTCTGACAATAATGTGGAGCCCCTGAAGATTGTTTGGGGAGGGTGGGTGTTGGGGAAGCTCTCACCACTGTTGTCCAGAATCTACCACTCCTGGGGATACTAATGGACAGAGGATAGTCCCCAAGAAGGGCAATCCAGCACCTCTGACTGGGCCTCCGTAACAACCATGCTACTCTGCTGAAGTAAATAGTCTCCTTTGCTTGCCCTTCTCTACCCACACCATTAGCACTGGGGCTGGTATTTTTCCTAACCCAGCAACAGAGGAACTTGCAAACAAGACCCCTTCAAGAAATCAATATTTCAGTATTCTTCAAGGGCCCAATTCTTCCACCCTTACACCAAGTAGTACCTTACTTGACGAGTGATCCCTCTGAAACCAGTGGGACTACTTGCATGTTAAGTGACTTGTCAGCATTGGCAAGAGAGAACTGGTAGAATCAGGCCCATAAATGGATCCAGTGAGTTACAAGCTGATTTGAATCCATCCTACACCTAGGCAGCGAAACTCTCTTCACTAAGCAACTTCACCTTAGCTACAAGTTCAGCTGTAGGAAGAATTGCAACCTGCACAATATAAACAAAGTTCAAAAAATCCCTTTCCAGACTTGCACTGGCCCCAGATTTATCCTTATTTAACCAACGTTAAAACTTCAGGCAGAGATCTCACCCTGGACAGACTGTGTGAGAAGCTAAGTGGAAATGAGTCATCCTGGCTTTCTTTACTCACTGCCTCTTTAAAACTAAACTCTGTGCACTGATCTCTCTTACCCTCCCACGATTTCAAAGGGCGGCAGTTTCTCCAGCTCCTTCTTCTTCTCCTCAGACTCCTCTGCATTTTCAGGCTGCTCCTCACCGGTCTGGGTGTCGCTGGGCTCCTCCTGGTTTTCAGCCATCCTCTTGGATGCTGGTGCACCGGGTTCAGACCACGAGGAAAGAGAGGGAGCAATATTTTGAGACCGGTGCAGGGAGCAGAGACGGGAAAGAGAGAGAAAAAAGGGAGTTGGGAGTTCCAGTCCTAGACGCAGTTGTCGGGAGCTAAATATGGAACAACGCTGCAGTGACACTGACTGGATGGGGTGGTAGAAGGATCCGACAACTCTCAGATATCATCACCCTCCCTCACTTTTGCGAAGGCCTTTTATCAATCTCTCTCACTCCCCTTTTGCCTTTAAAACAAAATGAGGAATTCACTGTGGGCGGGTTAGGGCATGGATGGAAAACCCAGGAAGCAGAAGTCACCTATTTATCCCCAGGCAGGACAGAAACCTGGCAGGCTGCAGGACTGGCCACTTCCCCGCCTGCCCTAATTTGCCCACATTCTATCATCCTGCCCTTGAGAAAACACGCTTCTAGAGTGGGCAGGAAGGAGCAGGAAGTGTCCCCGATTTGTTTTATTTAACAATCACCCTGGATAATGGATGGGGCTGAGCCATGCTTCAATGAGGCCCCCTGCAGACATTACAGCTGGAGCCCTCACAAGAACCTGAAAATTACACCCTTTGCAAACCATACTTCTGTGGAGCAGGCACTGAAAGACGGGAATCCAACAGGAGCGAAATCCTAGTCCCATCAAAGCCAACGGCACAATCCCCACTGATGTCAAAGGATCCAGAATTTCACCCCAGCTGTATTAAAATCAGCCGTGTACAGTTACACAGCAAGGAAATATTTGGGGTGTGGGACTGTGCCAGATTACACCAGCTCAGGGATCTGGTGCTTGTTCCCTACATTTCTCTCTCCTTAGACTGTAAACAACTTGGGGCAGGGACCATTCCTTCTTGGATGCGTGGAAATCACACTGCAAACAAATGATAAATAATAATTAAAAGACTCCTGCTTCTCAGTTATTCCTTGGTTTGTTTACACCCCCTTTGCGGTCGCCGTGGGTGCAAACACCGGATCAGTAATTGCATCAGGTGGAAGGCAGTTTGGAGACTGGAAGTGGGAGCCTATGGTGGGGTTGAGGATCAGGTTGGAGTTTGTGTGTGGGCCTAGGAGGTTGTACAGTACTAGGATCAGGAGTAAGCAGCAGTGGGATTGGGAAGTGGGGTCTAGGACTGACATGTGCAGTGTGTGGGAGGTAGAGTATGGGAATGTTCAAGAGAAGTTCTGAGGTGGTGTTTACTGTATTTTGCCTGAACCAAGTTAGCATGGAATCCAGCTATCCTAAAAAGACCCTGTAGAATAGCATTAGGGGGTCTATAAAGTTTTTATTGATAAAAGTTTGGATGTGCGTATTGCTCTGCAAAAGTGGGGAACCCAGGTTTCTTATGACCTCTAGAAAGGTTTTTTTTTTTTTTGTTGAGGATGGCGTGAAATGTATCCAAATTTCACAAAAACATCTCATTCTGAATTTAAAGGGAAAATTGATGCAAATCCTAGGTGCTTCTAACTTAATGGAATTTCCTGCCATGCCTCTAGGTTAAAAATAAATAAGAAGCATGTAGCTGCTCTGAATTCACATTTTACTCCTCCAAAGCCAATTGGAAATCAAACCTCCAGCATCTTGACTGCTGTGCTAAAGGTAGAACCCATGATGACTGAGATTCAGCCAACCAAGCTATTAAATATTAGCTCTATATTCAAGGAGTAAGTACTGAAAATTTGGGGAGGATACATTATATTCTTCATATATATCAAAGAGTCTGAATTTCTGTTTTCAGTGTAAAATTTAATTCAGCTTTAACTACGGTGTTGCATTCAGCGCCTCTATAATTTGATAGTGCCCCGCATCATGACGGATTTGGACCATTCACACTTGTTCAGTTGTACAGTTATTTTTTCTTATTGCACATTGTTCAGTTTTTGTCCCTTTACTAACAATGATCTTTCCTTTCTATAGCATCTCAAAGAATCCCAAGGGTCTTCCCAACTCCCCATGTGCTGCACCACTGAAATGCAGCTACTTCTGGGCCAGAAAACAGCAACCACCCTGCTGCACCAACACTGTTTGCTGAAACCTGGTGAGTAGTAGTTGTTTATTTGATGACTAACACTTCTGGGGTGGATTGTATTGTGACAACAGGACAGTAAGGGATTTGAGAAGTTCTGAGACAGTCTGTCCAAGGGATATATATAATTTTTCCTATGCTTTTAAAGCTTGGAATACTTTCCTTGGCTAGAGGGTAGAGTATTGTTTTTCCTCTTGACTGGTAACTATGTTCAAATTCCAGATCCCTTGTCCAGTCATTCTCACCTTTGACATTTTGGGGAGTGATTTTGGGGATGGGAATCCTCAGCTGATGAGTGACTGCTCTTTCCTTTTCTCCTCCCACCCTCTAAAACAAATAATCCCATCTTCTCTTGTATCCCCCGACCCACTGTCTCTATTTCTGGAAGCTCTCAACAGCTAGATTACTCATGGTGCCACTACTCTTGCAGCCGTTAGCTTTCACTGGCCCAGCCAAACTGCAAAGATCAATGCGAGCTCTCATCTAATCTCCGGAATGTGCTGCTGAGAGTCTGGTTCCATCCAGCCTTTCCCCAGCTGCTGCGCAGTTCCATCTAGGGCAGTGCACTAAGTAGTCACAACCCCCACCAGTCTGTGCTTGGGCCAAATATGTAAAGGAATGCCAGAGAGATGCTGTCAGTCTGACATTTGCATTAGAACTGTAGGGGGGAAAGCATCCATCGGTCTGGTCCAGGCTTTTTGACCAATGGATAGCTCCCCAAAAGCATGTGTGTGTACGTGTGTATGGGTGTGTGCCTAGTGACTGCACATAGTAATGTCGTGCTCTGCACAGCAATTTATTTTTCCTTCAGCTAGTCAAGAGAGGGAGACTTGGGCCTGGGTCCAGCAGAGGTGCCAGATGTGCAGTTATTGTCATTACAGTCTGGAGTAACAGGGAACACTGCAGGTCAAGGAGGAGGCACACAGGCAGAGCTGTGGGGAGTAGAGGCCAGGACAGGGAATGGTTGCTGGAAGAGGGGACACTAAGGTGACATCCAGTTCTGGATAGCAATTAGAGATTTGATCCTTTTAGCTTTTGTGGGTTTTGTCTCAGACTTTTAGAGCTTTACCATTAATTTCAATGGGAGCAGGATCAGTCCCTTAAATTCATCTGTGACAAACAAAATTCTTTGTCTTTTTTTCCGGTGTATTAATATCTCATGTGGGGAAAAATATAATAAAACACACCCAAACCCTTTGACTTTTCTCCCATTCAGATCCTTTGTCAGTAGCCTTCTAATCGTGAACATTTATTTTCTGAGGTTAAAATGTGTGCACGTGGCTTTTATCCTGTGATGAGCAAACAGGGGGCATCAGCTACCAATGCTGAAGCCTCCATTCCAGAGGGATACTCGCAAAGGGTCAATTCACCTATCAGTGAGCAGAGGATTATCCATTTGCATTAATAGGAGTCAGGTGCTAAGGGTTTTGTGTCATATTTGCAAGAAATGCGAGAGAGCAAAGGAGCCATATGTCAGATCAGACCATTGGTCCATAACTCCAGTATCCTATCGCTGGCGGTGGCCAACATCTGATGTTTAAGGGGTAAACAGCTTCCCCCTCCACACACATAATGCAGCTGGCCAGTTGTGCAATGCCACGCAACTTCCTTCCTGACTTCAAGCCAGGGATCAGCTTATGGCCTGAAGCATGAGATTTAGTTGCTAGAATTTTAGTTGCATAATTACAAATCTATTTTTAATCTGATCATAACATTATCCAGCATTTTGAAGGGGGGTTCAGGAGTCTGGGAATGGTGTAGAAGAGACCTAGCTGCAAAGAAGAATCTTGCTAGGGAGTTCATTGTATTCCTAGGCCAGAGAAACATTTTTTGGCCAGATCCAAGAGTGAAATAAGACACTGGCTGTATTAGTTATAGCTGGGACGTGCTCTTTATTCCAAGGTGACAGCTGATGGCAGTAACAAAACATCTCCCTGGATACATTGTTTGGCAGTGATCCTCCTCCTATTTTTCCAGCTGTAACTACTGTTACCCGATAAATAAATAACCCCCCCACCGACAGTGATGTGCAGAGCCAGCTTTCCTTCTCTCAGCCACCTTGGCCCATCAGCTGCTGTTCCCTCCCCCCTGTGGGACCACGTCTCATACTGCAAAGATTTCAGAGGGGTCCTTGCCATAGATATAGTCAAAAGGTAGGGATAGGTAGAGAGATTGGGGGGAAAGAGGAGGAAGTGTTTCCCCCTATAAAACCTTTTAGCTTTGTGCAAGAAGCTGGTCCCAGTGCATTTCTTTGTCTCCACACCAGACAACTGGTGGTAATTGTCTCCCTGGTTGAGAGTCTCAGGAGAGAAGCCAAGATTTGAATCTAATCTTATCTATTGTCATTTTGATATTGTGCCTATCACCATGTTATCTAGGCATTATATAAAAACCTTAGATAGATAGATAGATAGATAGATAGATAGATAGATAGATAGATAGATAGATAGATAGATAGATAGATAGATAGCACTGGTGTTGTCAATGCTGTACTTGTTGGACCATGTTCTGCTCTCAGGTAGGAAGATGCAACTCCCTGTAGTTTCAAAGAAGTTGCACCCATGTAGCTGAGAGCAGAATTTGATCCTTTCTACAGATGCACAGATAGAGCACTTCAATCTCCAGGGATGTCTATTCCATTGCAGGCTTGGAAGGATTAATTTTTTATTGGTTAACACCAATTTCACTATACATACACAAACCAATGAAAAAATTGCCATCAATAATCATTGAAATTTATAGATCAACAGAGTAAGAAAAATGCTGCTTGAGATCTTATTAGTTTAAGGATATTTGTACGTTTTGACATGTGACGGTGACAATTTGACAATTTTAATGGCTATAAAGCTTTAACTTTCTGAATCTTGTATACAGCCATTAAATAATTATTGTCTGACCCCCCCCCATTTTCTGACTTCCCCAATAATTTCCCCCAACTGTGAAAATTGAAATTCATAAACATTTTAAAAATGCTTAAAACCCAGACATTTGTTCAGCTGTGAAAATGTAAATTGATAAAAATTGGAAAAAAAATGCTTTGAAAAATAAACATTGATATTATCCCATAAAAATTATAAAACAATAAAATAAATGTTCGGACAAGCCTATGTATAGGTTTTATATCGCAATCATCATTGTGTACGTGAGCATCGTCTAGCAGGGCACTGAACAGTGCGACTACCATCTCTCATGTTCTTTTGTCCTCTTCCAGGGGAAGAAGTGTGTGCAATGGATGGAGAATTTTTTATATATATAAAATACACATACACACGTGTTACTCTGTGTTTAGAGAAGTCAAGGTCAAAGAAGTGCTCCTTGCACTTGGAGGAGAAGCTGATGGGGTTTGTCTTGGTCCTTAGTTCCTATGGGAGTTCATTCCACAGGGCAGGTCTACACTATGTCGATATAACTTATGTTGCTCAGGGGCGTGAAAAAGCCACTCCTATGAGCGACGCCAGCCTAAGCGCTGTCCAGACCAGTGCTATGTTGGTGGGAGACCCTCTCTCGCTGATATAGCTTCTGCCTCTCACAGAGGTGGAGTAATTATGCTGACGGGAGAGCTCTCTCCCAACAGCATAGAACATCTTCACCAGACTAGCCCTCAGTCTTGGGTTGGTCCCTCTAGTGAGCCCAGCTGTCTCTCATGTGTCCTCTCCTGGCCTAGGATCCTTCTACAAACATCCTACCTCAGTTTTCCCTCTTAGACTGTTCAAGAAACTGAAAACCACTTTTGTCCATTTCCATCCCTTCTCGGGTTGTGCTTTATTAAATTAACAAACATTAAAATAAAGTTTCAAAGTCCATACTAACAAAAGTTTCTTATGATTCCTCTTCCTAGGCCTTCCTGCCTGGGGTCTTTCCTGCTTTGGCAGGCCACTTCCAGGCTCTCCCTGGCTGGCATCTCAGTTCTGATGCTCACGCCTAGCAATTTCTAATCCCTGAGATTGCCCCCTTCGTTGCAGCCTTTTGCTACTCTTTATAGGACAGTCACCCAGGTGTGGCTCACTCTGTAATCAGGGGTGGCTAGCCCCAGCCTTCCAGCCCTTCAAGAGTGAGCCACCTGGTTACAGTCCTCAAGAAAGCTCTTTCTTCTGCCCAGCAAGCTTTACCCTTATGGCAGAGTGCCGCTGTGTCATTTAATACCTTTCACCAGTGGAAAGGAGGGATGGCAAGGTTGGATCAAGGTGAGGAAACAAAGTACAGGGCCAAATTTTCAAAAATTGCCACTGATTTCAGGTGCCTTGATTTGTAGATGCTCATTTCACTGTGGGCCTGGCTTTCAGAGGTGCTGAACACCTGCAGCTACCACTCACTTTAGTTGGTGTCGTGGGAACTCAGTACCTCTGAAAATCAGGCCCAGAGGTGCCCAAAATTAGAGGGGTCTTTGGAAACTTTGGGCCATAGTGAATTAAAGGCGTAGAAACCCATCCCAGTGTCTCCCAGGGAGGAAAAGACAGTCCCTGCTGTATTTGAGGTGTGGCCTCCTCCATAAGCATCTCACGGCCAGCCATCTGGCCCCATCCTATTGGCATATCACCTCTTTCCCTCCCTGTGGAAGGCGAGATTACCATATCAGTTTGAGCAGGGGGTAAGCAGTTTCATTTGCTCTCTGTGTGCTAGCTCCATAAAACATCTGCTCCCGGAGGTTTTGCCCCAGAAGGAACTGACTTGCTAGATTACAGTAAAGCTATGAAAAAAAATAGTTACCAAGAAACCCAATGTTGGTCTCGATGCAGGATTCACTGAATGGAATTCTCTGGCCTGTGTTATGCAGGAGGTCAGACTACATCAGTGGCTCTCAACCTTTCCAGACTACAGTACCCCCTTTTAGGACTCTGATTTGTCTTGTCCCCCCCCCAAGTTTCACCTCACTTAAAAACTACTTGCTTACAAAATCAGACATAAAAATAAGTGCCACAGCCATTATTACTGAAAAATTGCTGACTTTTTCATTTTTACCATATAATTATAAAACAAATCAGGTTGAATACAAATATTGTACTTACGTTTCAGTGCAGTATAAACAAGTCATTGTCTGTATGAAATTTTAGTTTGTACTGACTTTGCTAGTGCTTTTTATGTAACCTGTTGTAAAACAAGGCAAATATCCAGGGCCGGCTCCAGGGTTTTGGCCGCCCCAAGCAGCCAAAAAAAAAAAAAAAAAAGCCGCGATCTGCAGCGGCAATTCGGCAGAAGGTCCTTCGCTCTGAGGGGGAGTGAGGAACCGTCCACCGAATTGCCGCCGAATAGCTGGACCTGCTGCCCCTCTCCGGAGTGGCCACCCCAAGAACCTGTTTGCCAAGCTGGTGCCTGGAGCCGGCCCTGCAAATATCTAGATGAGTTGATGTACCCCCTGGAAGACTTCTGCGTACCCCTGGTTGAGAACTACTGGACTAGATGATCCGAATAGGCCCTTCTGGCTTGAAAATCGAGAACTGTATCAAGTCCATCCACTGCTCTAACCTGCGCATTGAGGAGCTTTTTTCCATGAGATTCAGTGGGTTCCTTGGAGCCTTTCACAGAACTAGTGCCTAATGCCGTTTCCCCTTCCATCTGAGTTCCATGCAAAAGCCGCGGGCTCTCGCCAGGGTTCCTGGAACCTTTCCCAGCCCTTCTGCAAACCCAGAACCACAAACAACGGATTTCTTTTTGCAAACAAAAAATCTTGGTTTTATTAAAAGCAAATACAATGTCTCTACATCCGCAGTTCAGACTACACTACCCAAAATAACGCCCTTCACCTCTACAATTAGCTGCCAGTAAAAAGATCCATTAGAGAGATACATACATTGTTTTTATTTAATAAAAAAATAGTAAATCCTCTCTCTAAACAGGGAATATCTAATGCCTAGACAGCAGAAGGAAGGATCAGAATGGGGGAGGTTGGAATGGACCTTCCTCTCATAGGGTTGCCAACCCTCCAGGATTGTTCTGGGTTCTCCAGGAATTAAAGATTAATCTTCAGTTAAAGATGATGTCATGCGATGAAACCTCCAGGAATACATCCAACCAAAATAGGCAACCCTATGCTCTACGGGTGTGTCTACACTGCAATTGGACCCCCACGGCTGGCCCGTGCCAGCTGATTTGGGCTCACAGGGCTTAGGCCAAGGGGCTGTTTAATTGCAGTGGGGTTCATTCCCCCTTCGCACCTCGCTGGGTCCTAGACCCCAGGCTCTAGCCCATGGCCAAATGTCTACACCGCAGTTAAACAGCCCCTTAGTCCGAGCTCTGCGAGGCTGAGTCAGCTGGCACAGGCCAGCTTGGGGTGTCGAATTGCGGTGTAGACACACTCTGAGATGCACCGATTACTGTGTATCATTGCTCTGGAATATTAAGTACATTGTCATCTTCCCTGCCTGTTTTGCCCCCTTTAAAAAACAAAGCAACCCCTTAACTCCCCTCTTCCTTGGGTTAAAACAAATATAGGCTACGTCCATAATTCACCATAATGTGTGAAAGGAGACAGTGTGGCAGCATTCAGGAAAACATCCTTATTCAGTAACTTCTTAAGTACCTGCTTAGCTTTAAGCACATGCTGAAGTCCCGTTGAAGTCCTGAATCAGGGCCAGATGCAGGGCCGGCTGTAGGCACCAACAAAATAAGTAGGTGCTTGGGGCGGCACATTTCTAGGGGCAGCATTCTGGCGCCGGCCATCCTAGGCGCTGACTCCGGGGCATGGGGAAAAAGTGCCCCTACTGCCCCAGCTCGCCTCCACCTACTCCCCTGAGTGCACCGCCGCCGCACTGCTTCTCCGTTTCGCGCAGCAAGGCTGGGAGGGAGGGAGGAGAAGCCAAGCGGCGGGGTGCTCGGAGGAGGTGACGGTGGTGGAGCGGAGGTGAGCTGGAGCGGGGAGCGGTTCCTCTACCTCCCTGTTACTTCCTGCGGCCCCCCCCAGCTCACCTCCACTCCGCCTGCTCCCCTGAATGCACTGCCGCTCTGCTTCTCCCCCCTCCCTCGCCTGAGAGGGAGGGGGGAGAAGCGGAGCAGTAGCGTGCCCAGGGGAGCAGGCAGAGTGGAGGTGAGCTAGGGTGGGAGGTCGTGGGGGGGGGAGCGCAGGAAGCAATGCGGGGGGGAAATGCAGCACCCCCGGGGGAGGAGGCGGGGCCAGGGATTTGGGGAACGGGTTTGGAAGGGGCAGAGCTGGGGCGAGGCCAGGGGCGGGAGGGGCATGAAAAAAAGGGGGGTGGCCAAAAATAATTTTTTTGCTTGGGGCGGCCAAAATCCTAGAGCCCGGCCCTGGCCAGATGGAGGTTGAAGCCTGAACATTTTGAATTTCTTATCTTCTGGAGAGGAAGGATTGTCCAGTGGTTAGAGCATTGGCCCAGGAGGTTAGAATTGTCTTTGCTCTGCCACCGACTGCTTTTGTGACCTTGGGCACATCACTTTGGCCTAGTCTGCACTAGAAACCACTCACTAGTATTGCTATCCTGCCAAATTCTTGTAGTGTAGATGCTGTTTATACTTGCAAAGGAATGCTTTTGTTGGTATAGCTTGATTCCCAAAGCAAAAAACGTCAATCAGCAAAAGCTTTTTTGTTGGGATAACTACATCCACATTAGGGCTTTTGCCAATATAGAAATGTTGTTTAAAAAAAGAAAAATCACACCCCTAACTCAGATTGCTTTACCATCAAAACTTTCTAGTGTAGACCTGGCTTAAGTCTCTCTGTGCCTCAGTCTCCTTGTCTGTACAATAGGGATAATAGCATTGTCCTACTTCACAGGGAGTTTGTGAGCATAAAAAGTGCGAGGGGCTCACATGCTATGGTAATGGGGGTCTGGTAAGCACTTTAGACAGTCGATTTGTCCAGGACCCTCTTGGTGAGTCTAAGGAGGCACAACCTCCTCAGCATTACGGGCCCCGGCCTGCAAGCACTCTCTCACATGAGCAGTCTTTATGGGCCTGTTTTTTACATGAATCAGGCACCGCTTCCACTAACCTGGAAAATGCCAAAGTGGTAGTGGGTAAAGTGATACTGCCTGGGATTTTAAAGGACTCAGGTTAGGGTGACCAGACAGCAAGTGTGAAAAATCGGGACGGGGTAAGGAGGTAATAGGAGCCTATATAAGAAAAAAGACCCAAAAATCAGGAGTGTCCCTATAAAATCGGGACATCTGGTCACCCTAAGTCAGGTGCCCAATTCCCACTGAATTTCAATGGAATTTAGGCATCTAACTCCCTTGTGCACCTTTGAAAATCCCAGCTGTTGTCTGGTAGTTTAAGGCACAACATTTAGAGGGGTTGGTTTGAAGGTTTTACAAAGCATATTATAAATGTGTCAGTACATGTTTTGGGGGATGTTTTATTTCAGTGAATGCGGGGGGGGGGGGGTTTGTGGGGAGGGGTATTTTAGAGGTGGGACAGATAAAGATTTCCCTTCAGTACAGTTATTTGCACTCCAGTCATTGCAGCATTGCACAGGGGCATGAGAACCAAGAAGCACAATAGACTAAAAGCAGAAAATGAACCTGACCATTTTCATTTTGCAGGCAGAGAGAATGGCAAGTAATGAGCAAGCAACCTAGATGGTGAGAAGTTAATGGCTAATGGTAAAAAGTCCAAACTGAGTCTTATGCAAAAATTAAACAGCAGGAAAGGCAAAAAGCCATTAGGTTTGTAAAAATAGTCCTGTTTTAATCATCTCAGGTGTTTTTTGTCACACAGGTGAGAATTTTTTTAATGTATGCGAGCAAATTCTGATCTCAGTTGCACTGATATAAATCCAGAATAACTCCATTGTCTTCAGTGGAGTGACTCTGAATTTATAGTGGCATAACAGAGCAGAAATTGGTGTATGAGATTTAACCTGTTAGTGTCCCTATAAGACCACCATACAGCTGTAACCCCAAAACCCCAGCATTGTTGGAGAAAGAGAGAGGCAGGGGTTCTCAGGTTAAAGGTATATGGTAGCCTTAAAGGGACATCCCATTGCATTGTGCAAAATTTTCCCCATCCGCCCTATGCAAATAATATGTATGTTCAGGTGTCCATCTTAATAAAATTAACTACCCCCAGGCTATCAGCTCTTGGTTCACCACATCACATCAGGATGGGTTGGTTTCATAGAATGACCTTATTTCACCAGCTCCTCTTTTTGTCTTAGTCACTCTTTCCTTTTTCCTCCTCAGGATTGTCCCTCCAGATGCAGAAGGTGAGAGAAGAAGCCAAGGTCAGCCAGGCCAGATAAGGCACCATCAGCATTGTTGCCATCTTGTTAATGGGGTACCAAGAGTACATGGTGCCAAGCACCAGGCCATATAGGCACAAGATGTCCACCAGAGCCTGAAGAAGAGAGAGCGAAATGATTGAGGCATCTACTGCTGGGATCGTATTCTCCCTATGCATTGTAAGAGTAACTCTTATCAAAGGCAGTCCAACGAGAGTAGGACTGTTATGGGCTCTCCTGTTGACAGTGTATTTTATAGCCTGATAAGCCATCCACAAATAGTGTGGCCCCTTAAAGTTCATGGCCCTGCCTCTGGTTTGACCAGGGTGTGACACTCAAGGAGGCTTATCTCTCGACGTAACTTCTTAACGGAAAGATGCAGCAGCCAGAACACTGGCTCCCTAACCGCCCCGCTTTTCGGTCAGGAATGCGAGGGACTGATAACACTGGTTAGAATCAAGTGTGGTGTGAGCAGACACTGAGCTCTGCTAATATGCCTTTACAGTTGACACAGGGTACAGCACTACCTGGTGCTCGCTGTAGACCCTCCAAAAGGCGCCAAACTGGTGGCGCAGAGACACAGACAACACAAGACAAATATGCACAGACACGTTACCAGTTTTAGCTTATGAGCGCCAAAGAATAGGGGAGTCCAAGCCCAGTTCAAGGCAAGCTGAGCCCCGTAGAGGCCCAGCGGGATGACAGCTTTGCTGTTGAAGCCCCCTAAGTCATTCCACACCAAATATGAAGCATAGCTGTGAAGAGGAAAATCACAATTAACATTTTGCTGTCCCACCTGGCTTCTCTCCAAGATGCTGTGGGATCAGGCACTATTCTACCAGGAGGCACCAGTTTTTGCTCCATATAATTCTTATTATTGGAACACAGCTCCAAGGGCAGATCCCACCCTAGCCAAAGGCAGCTCTTATGACTTGTCTACACTGGGTTTTGAGGGTGGGGTTTGCACCGATGTAGCTACACTGATGCAGCTCCTAGTCTAAACATACTGCACTGGCGCAAAAGTGACTTGCGGTAGTGGGTTTGCACCAGCGCAGCATTGGTACACCTACATCTGTGGCCTGCCATCACATCAAACTCATGATCTCTCTTGTCTATTTAGGCAGTAAGTTCATCTGGCAGGGAATGTCTCTGGCTATGGATACAGCGCCTAGCACAATGGGCCCCTGATCTTAGCTGGGTTCTCAAAGTTCTACAGTTGTCATCGTGAGCCTCAGTGCAAAATAAACCCAGTGTAGACAAAGTCCCCGGCAAAAAAAAAAAAGTTCCAGGTGGAGCTGATGAACTCAGCTCAGTATCCAGTGGGGTGTTATGTTCATCTTCTGAATATAAACGTCCCTTTCCTGCCCACTTGGTCCTTGAGAAGGAAAGCTCCAAACTGAGCAGTGGAGGAGAGTGAAGTCTCCCCTAGAGATAAAGACCTACAGAAACAGAGAAGGGGTAGTACACGGAACCTTACCCCATGCCTGTGTACAGGGTAGTCCACACGACGGGGAACATTTTGTTGGGTGGACGCCAAGAGGGTTTCTTCAGGCTTTCGAACCAAGTAGGCACTTCCTTCCGTGTCAAGAGCCAGCCGAGAATTCCCCCGATATGAGGCAAGGCAGAGAACCCAAAAGCATGAGCCCACATCCCTCCTTACTGGATTGAACTGGACTTGGGGTGGCTGGTCCTGGCGTTTTGTGACTAAAAAGCAATAAGTGAGCATCATTTACAAAGGACATTGGTTATTTCCATATTGACCAAGATCTTCCAGGTCTTTGCCTTACTCTAATTGCCTGGAGGTCTTTTTGGCAAAGTGGCTACCCCCCATCCCCACTCCCTGTCATTGCACTGGCTGCTGCAATTTCATTATTTACCTAACGTGGCTGCATTGAAACCATCCTTAGAAGACAGGACTGAAGTCACTTTTCTCAGTGCTTGTCCAAATGCCACAGCTCACAGAGCGCACAACCTCTCCTACACGTATGCTGCTAGACCTCTCAATGTAGCTATTATCTCTCTGCTGCATGCTCCTCTCAGTAGGGAAAAACAGGCAGTTTGTCGTGGGACCCCCATTTTCTTCTCTCTTCAGCTTATCTCTCACCATATATTTATATTTTAAATAAACATCTGTAGTGAGCATTTTTTCATCATAATATTTCAAAGTGCCTTACTAACATTATTTAAACCTCCCTGCACTCCTGGAAGGCAGAAAGGGATTATTCTCCCCCATTTCATAAAGGGGTAAACTGAGGCACAGAGGGGTTTATTGACTTGTCTAGGTCATACAGTGATTCCCTTCCAGATCCAGGCACAGAACCAAGGAATGCCGAGTTTCAATCACCTGTCCTAGCCATTACATACCCCCTCCCTTTTTAAAGACAGTCGCACAGTCTTTACAGGACTATGGGCAAGTCGTATCAGGGCTGAGTGTCCCCCAGTCCTCAACATGCTTCTCACCCTTAGGGGCAGATTGAGATGTGCCTGTCTAGCCTCTCAGTGGACCAACCCTTTCTTTTTGGATCCATTTATAACTTTAAACCCAATCTCATTAATCTGCAGGAACACACATGGGCTGTTCTTCCTGGCAGTAAAAGATCATACTGATCATGCTCGGCATCACTGTGGGAGTCTGAGCAAAAGACTTCAAAAAAGTGGTTGTCTTTGGCAATGAAAGGGGAGAGGTTCAGAATACGTCTTTCAGAAAAAAAGGTCCCTGGGCAGGGGTGCTGGAACAATTTCTCTAGTGGGGGTGCTGGTGATGGAAACCATGTATTTGGTGTTTATTACTACTTCAAGACAGAGGGTGCAGCAGCACCCCTTGCACCCGTAGTTGCAGAACCACTGTCCCTGGGAATCCATCTATTCTGTTACTTTGCACTTGTCGGGGGACATAGATCAGGAGAAAAGAACTGACCCGAATAGTCTTCTGTGTTTTGGATTTTGATCCAGAACTAACGCTGACAGCCCATGCTAATTATTAATATTATGCAAGAAAAGGTCATCTTTAGAAACCCGGAGCCAGCAGAACACAAGCAAAGGTATGCATCAGTAAAGACCAAATACACACAGGCGTCATAGCAAATAAACAAGTCCTTTACCAGACAGTTTATGGCACTATTGACGCATCTATGGGCCAGAAAACCAGCCTTGTGCTGAGCAAAATAAGGAGAGTCGATCCTAATTTAAAATTATATAATGGCACAGGCTGCATTTCAGTTTCTACTCAGCAGAGCAAATTGTTACTGCCAGGGTTTGCAAAAACAAACAAACAAACACTGGAAATGGGAGGCTAGTTTGTTACAGATTGCTGAAGTAACTAAGGGGTGAAACAGACACTTCCCTGTCATAACATTCTAATTTGGAACACAGCTGCTGATACTGACAAGGCTAAATCTATAGGAACAGCAGCCTTCACTCACCTTCTCCCAGTTGATTTTCCCCCGTCACCAGGAAAACACAACAAGCAAACAGATGGATTTCTGAGGCCAGCCTCTGGCTCTGTTCCTGCTTCTACACAATGAAGAAATTGTCATCTGAGTTACGCTGAAGTAGCAGAGAAAGGGGCGTATGTGTGGAGCCTGTAGTCTGGAAAAAGAAAATACCACCCTGCTCAAAATAAGAATCTGACACATCTGTTGTGGGGGGGAGGGCACTTTTCCCAGTGGACCCTGGTGCTAATTGAAAAGCAGGCAAGCTCCTTGTTTTGCCCAGCCCTTCCCCCACTTGTCAGGCAGGCCCTTTTGGTCCCGGAGGGGATATCTCCTACCAGAGACTGTCAAAATATGACCATGTTGTTAGATTAAACAGCCGAGAGGCTTGGGACCTGCCTGATTGCAATGGGAGGTCACGCAGGACTCGGCCACAGAGGTCTCCCTGTTGGGAGGTGCGCAGTGGGGGGGGAACTGTGTGCAGCTGGGCTGTTTCTGCCTATGTTAAGTGCTAGCAGGTTTCCCCCTAGCCACAGTTTCAGTTGGAGGTTAAGCATGTGACCCTGCCGTACCCTGGTGATTCTCTTAGCAGGGGGTCACTTTCCCGGGACAGCTCATTTTCCATGACTCAAATGGGTTGGCTATGTGGGCGCACGGCCCATTGAGCAGATCTGCCGCTGTCTGTCGGGCTTCCCTTCTGCACACAGTGGGTTTATTCCCAGCAACCTGCTTTAACCAGAGTTAATATGTTGGGAGAAAAAAATCAAGCCCTGCTGTTTCTCTCTGCTGCCTGAGAAGGTGGGGCTCAGACCCAGCCGCTTATCGGCCAGGCTGTGCATGAATTGGGGTGCTGACCCAGGGGACGCCGTCCCTTTTGTAACCATGATGCTTTTGTTTTCTGCGGGCTGTCCCTTTAAACTTGCAAGGACTCGGCTGCTTATCTCTACGGATAGTCATTGCGAGTGCAGGCTGTGATCTGTCTCTTGCACGTCTCTGGCCCTCAGTTGCGTAGTATCTGAGCACAGCAGGGCTTTTACTGTCTTTATCCTCAGACAGCCCTGCAAGGTAGGGCGGTGCTGTTATCCCCATTGCGCAGATAACAACACCTAGCTCTTCTCTAGCACTTGTCGTCCATAGATCTCGAAGCACTTGACAAAGGAGGTCAAGTTTCATTGTTCCCATTTTACAGCGGGGGAAACTGAGGCACAGAGAGATTAAAGGGTTTGTCCACATAGAGAAATTGGCCAGAACAGCTCCCCATGTGGATACTCTGGTTCTGGAATAAGAGTGCCTTTTTCTGGTTTAAGGCAGGGTGTGAATTTAATCTGGATTAAATTCCCTGTGTAGACAAGCCCTGAGTGACTTGCCCAAAGTCGCACAGGGAGTCGGAGGTGGAGCAGGAAGCTGAACCTGCGTCTCAGGAGTTCCAGGCCAGTGCCCTGACCCTGGGCCATCCTTCCTCCCTTTTTCTCATTTTGTTCCCTCTTGACCCAAGGGAAGGTCATTTGGGCTGGGTCGGCTGGTCTTTGTGCCATGGCAGTACCCAGCTTTGCCCACCTCTGATACAGCACTGAGTCTGTCACGCCGCGCTTCCCATCTGCCCCTCGCCCTATGACACAAGAACGTGTTGGCAGGAGACTCTTCTAGATCAGACTTTTCCGGGGACGTGGCCCGTTTCCAATCCTTGCCTTGTGGGCCAGAGCGCGGTGAAATGTTTCGAAACAGACAGTTTGCTGACCAATGCGGTTTCGGCCAACCCAAGACGATGAGCGTATTTGAATGAATAATTTTGGCCCTTCGCAAGATGGCCAAAGGAGAAGGGGCCACCCCCACGCCCCTTCTCCTCCCCACCACCCTGCCCTTACTAACCTTTAGCCAGCTGGGGTGTGGGAGACCCAGGTTCAAATCCCTGCTCTGGAACAGACCCCAAATGGATGTTTTCAACTCACTGAAAAGTCCAAAAAGCTTCAGAGTCTGTTCAACGTGAACGGAATATTATTATTATTTTTTTTTATTATTATTATTTTTTTTGGAGGAGGGTAAGGGGGAAAGCTGCTGCCAAACCAAACGTTCAGTTCTTCCCCCAGCTCTGCTGTGGTCCTCAAGGGGCAAAGCGCCCACGGACGTCACAGGCACCTTGGCTGGGATCAGACCCTGTGGTTCTCTCCCTGCTCGGCTCACACTGACCCGCGCGCTCTGGCTAACCCTGCACTGGCGCCTCCTGCTCGCCTCCCGCTCGCCTGGCTCTCTTCAGTGTGGCACTGCTGCCTGCCTGGCCATCCAGCGGGTCCCTGCCATGGGGCTGGCCTAGTCCAGGAGAGTCTCCCTGAAGGAAACCCAGGGGCCATTGGGTAGGTCCGCATGGGCCACAGCGGTTTTTCACTGGCTTGCAGTGCTGATAGGGTGACCAGATGTCCCGATTTTACAGGAACAGTCCCGATTTTTGGGTCTTTTTCTTATATAGGCTCCTATTACACCCCACCCCATCCTTATTTTTCACACTTGCTGTCTGGTCACCCTAAGTGCTGCTCTCCCAAGGCCATGGTAGGGCAGCATGGTGCTCCGTGTCCCCTTGCCAGGGCTTGCCGGCGGCATCCCCTGCCCCACCCTGACCTCTCTCCCCATGAATGGAGGGAAAAGCCCATGAAATTAACTGATCTTCCTCTTGGGAAGGCCCCGGCCACAAGCCTGGGGTGGCGTCGCTTTCAAAGCCGCTCCAAACAGCGTGGGTCATGTGTAGACATGGGACAGCGACTGCAAACTCCAGCCCCGAGACCCCAGCTGCTCGATGAGTGAAGGACCCCCGGCCTCTCTTGCAGCCGGGGCTTTGCTGCAGCAAGTGGCGGGACGGAGGAAGGAGCCGTGGGCCCCTCCCTCCTCTCTTGGAGAGAGGTTCCTGAGGGAGCGTTATCCCTCAATGTCCTGACCTTTACCACCGAGGGACAAAGCCTCCCGTTATGGCTCCCACTGGGCCCCTTCTGCTTTCTCAGCTGGAGCAGCCTCAGGTCTGAGGCCCGCGTCTGGGTCTGGCGGGCACAGAAAGAATCCGCCCCTGTGTGTGTCTGAGCACAGAGCGCCCGGGCCAGCCCCCTCCCTGAGCCAGCTGTGCGATGCTGGTGGTGGCAGCGGGAAAGGCTGGCTGGAGGGGAGCCTGGGTGATGAGAGAAAGCTCTTAACTCTCGCCCCCGGGGGTGTGATCAAACACCCCCGCGCTCAGGGCTTGTGTCTGTATTAGCCATTCTAGTGCTCTGGCCCTCAAAGATATTTAGGTACTTCAGAGTGAGGAACAAGAAATGCCCCCTAGTGGACAATTATGGAATAACCTGCCCACGGGGGAAGCTTCCTCCTGACCCCTGTCAGTCAATGTTTGGTGCATGCCCTGAAACATGAAGGTTCATATCCCTTAGGCACGTGTGTCCTGTCCAACAGAACCGTGAGTGACCGTTTTTAAAGGGCCCCTGCCAAAGCTCTAACTCCCCCATTCCTCCTTGGCTTGTGCAGGCATCACCCTGGTGGTGATCATGGCCGTGTAAGTCTGTGCGTAGGGTGTGAGCCCTCCAGGGCAGGGTCAGTGAACTATTCCGTGTCTGTACAGCGCCTACCACAGGGAGGCAAGGCTATTAGGTGCTACCTCCATAGACCCGTCATTCAAATGGGAAGGTGCCAATCCATCTCCAGAGCCGTTCCTTAGTCTGAATCGAGCTGAACCTTTTGCCAGGTGGCGCTTGTGTGTATTACGGTTTTTCACAGAGTCCATGGCCGGAAGGAAGCAGTGACCATCCAGCAGTCTGACTCCCTGCATAGCGCACCCCCCACCATAAACCCAACAGCAGATCGCTCAGAAAAAACCTCCCCTCTGGATTTAAAAATTGCTAGGGATGGAGAAGCCACCACAGCTCCAGGGTGGAAGGATGGCTCAGTGGTTAGGGCACTCGCCAGAGACCCGGGTTTGATACCCTGACGTCCTGCCTGACCTTGAGCAAGCAAACCCCTTAGTGTCTCTGGGGCTCCATCTGTGCAATGGAGATGGCAGCACTGCCCTATCTCCAGGGGGGGGGGGGGGGGGGGGGGAAAAAAAAAAAAAAACCCGGGGGGGGCCCAAGTTTCGGCTGGGGGGGGCCTTAGATGGACAGACGTGGCCCCTTTGTGCTGGGCACTGCACGCTTGCATAACAAAAAGCAGGGCCCTGCTCCAACGAGCTTGCTGTCGAAGTCACTGACTGATAGAAGCCTTTCCAGCCCAAAGCCTGTGACCAGGGGGTGCTTTCGGTGAAACAGAACAGCGGCGGCGCTCGGCGGGATTCACCCGGAAGTGAAGCAGGCATTTGTGAAAGCCAAGACAGCGTGTCGTACACATGGCAGTCACCTTGCCCAAACGGTGAAGTGCAGCTACCTCTGGGGTGGGAGGTAGCAGCTGTTTGACAGTGCACAGGGACATGATGCTGGGTGACAAGGAGGGAATGAGGGGTCCCACTGAAGCGCTTAACTGGCTGTATTCCTGCCCCTGCTCCTATGGCCCTTGCGGGAGTGTTTAAATCCCTTTTCTGCAATATATTTACAGTCAAATGAGCTGCTATTTCCCTACCCAATGCCCTACTCCATTGGAGTTCCCTTCCTTGGCAGCTGGGCAGGCTGGCCTCAGAGCCTCGTGCCCTGCAGTGCCCCTGTGGCTGTGGATTAATATGACATGCTTCCTTCCTCCCTCTGGGGGCAGCCAAAGGGCTCTTGCAAACCTGCTGCCCCATCAAGCAAAGCATGTGTGCAGGGTGCTGTAGTCACTAAGGGAGTGAGACCCCGGAGCACGTAGCCTTGGCCTCATATGTGGCTGAGAAGGCAGCTGGCTACAGGTCTTTTGGTTCGACCTTGTTTCTCCTCTGGCCGGCCCAGCACCTTCTATTGACCAGCGAGGAAACACCGTCCAGAAAGGGTCAGGTCAGTCAGGGCACCGGGACGGGAGCCGGGGCTAGAACTGCAGCAGATGGAGTTCTTAGCATGGGCTCAAAGAAGTGGAGAGGGATTGGGATGATGCCCAGCTGCCGTCCCTCACCACAGCGCTGCGAATGGGATGGGCAGGTTAGCATGATAGCTGAGAATGGCAGCATGGCATGTAGCAAAGGCAATTTGGGGATAACGCACTTCATTGTCCTGGCAGATTTCTGCATGAATCAGATTGGGGGGAGCAGGGTGTTAAAAAGCTGGCGGATACTTGCCCTACGGCTGGGGGTTCCTGCACATCAGCTGTAGTAAGATGTGTGGAACAGGCTCAGAATCCAGGAGGGCCTAATCTGGGGTAACATCAGGGGCTCAGCAGTGCAAATTGAACCAGGCTGCGACCAGCCAAATACCAGCCCCTAGCAGTGCACTCTGCTTCTTGCTAATGAAATACCTTGGCTGTGAGCTGTGTGTATGAACCTTCAGTGCTGGGGGCTGTCTGTCTGGTTTTCAGTTCACAGAACTACTGACCTGCAGCTCTGGGGTGGGGGCGGAGGGGCTTGCTCAAAGTGTATGTGGGTTGTTGATGTCTGCCCGTGGGTCTGCACTGGGTGGGGAATGTTAATGCTCTCAATGCAGATCAGCGCTCTCTCTCCGCTCCTCCCTCTCTGCTGGGAGTGGCAGGCACTTGGACTGAGGGTAGTCTCTGCTGCGGCTGGGAGCAAGGCTCCGGCCTAGGCAGACAGCCGTGCACCAGCGCACTAAAAACAGCAATGCTGCTGTTGCGACTCAGGCTCCGAAGCCTCCCTGAAGAGTTTGGCTGGAGAGTTTGTGCCAAAATGGCCACGCCGCTACTTTTAGCGTGATAGCACGAGTCTTGTCCGCCCACCTGGGCTGGGAGAGTCGCTCCCTCCCGGCAGCAGGGTAAATGTTCCCTGCCCCGATCGCCTGTCTCTTGCCTTGCTTGACTGGAATGGGAGTGTGTAACTTACAAGCTCGTTAGGGTCGCTCCTTGCATTGTCTCCTGTATCACGGCCACACGCGGCGTGAAATGCTGCTTAGACGGGAAGCTCTCTGGGGCCTGGACCATGTCTGTATTGTGTTTGTCCAGCGCCTAGCACAGTGGGGTCCTGGTCCGAGACTGGGGCTCAGAGGTGCTACTGTGATATAAATAGTAACACATTCTAATAGTGCGACTTGGCTTGCACGGGCACGAGAGGAGAATGCCATTTGCACTTGTATTGCATGGCTGGAAATGCCAATGTAGGGGGCGGGGCCGTGAGTGGAGTTTTTAATCTCTTATCCTGTTCACAACAGAGTGAGAGCTCTTCCCATCCCCTTGGGGGAAGAGTGGATGGGGGAGGTCAGTCCAGAAAATAGGGGAGCAGAGGGCACCCCCACCTTCTACTCGGTGAGATGCTCGGGCTCCGATGGCCCCAGCTCCCCCTGTGCCTGCGGCTGAGCAGAGCTGGTTTGTTATGACAAATGGGCCCCTCTGGACCATCGTTGCTGGAGTCTCTGCACGATCTCTATTTCATGGTAATATCCCCCGATGGCTTCCTTGCTCCATCCTGCATTGATTTATTCCGGGACAGCCAGTAGCCAGGAGCTGCTGTAACCCCGACAGACCCCTGTTGTCAGCGAGTGGGATCGAACCTGGGACCTCTGGAGCTTAATGCATGATATAAACTGGCCGTGGGGAGGTTCAGGCTTGAAATTAGACGAAGGTTTCTGACCGTCAGAGGGGTGAAATATTGGAACGGCCTTCTGAGGGAAACGGTGGGGGCGACGGACCTGTCTGGTTTTAAGATTAAGTTAGATAAATTTATGGAGGGAATGGTTTAATGGTAAAACATAGTAGTCAAGGAAAACCAAGAAATGGTAGGTAAATTGTATAATGGCTGACAGGGGTCAGGCTGGAGACTCTTGCCTATATGCTCGGGGTCTTACTGATCGCCATATTTGGGGTTGGGAAGGAATTTTCCTCCAGGGCAGATTGGCTGAGCCTCTGGAGGTTTTTCGCCTTCCTCCGCAGCATGGGGCAGGGATCTCTAGCAGGAGGGTTTCTGCCGATTGAAGTCACCTAAAACAGGATTGGGGACTTCAACAGCAGAGTCCAGGGAAGGGGTAGGGACGGTTTTATGGCCTGCAGCATGCAGGGGGTCAGACCAGATGATCATAATGGTCCCTTCTGACCTTAAAGTCTATGAGTCTATGAGTCTATGAGCCTCTGCTGCATGAGCTAAAAGCTACATGGCCCCCACTAAGGCTGGAGCCGACTCATTCATCTCTAAGTGGGCTCGGTGCCACTACATGGGACAGAGCACCACACCCCGGAGGTGTGTGGGTTACACGGTGCCTTGAGATTCTGACCCACTGCACAAAGGACCCGTTCCCAGCGCTGGGGCAGGGTCTTGTTTCGACCCATGGGTGCAGTGGGGTCGACCCCGTCCATGGGTTCGGGTTCCAGGCCAGGATTCTGGGAGACCGCCAGGTCGGTCTGTGTCCGGTAGCCTCAATAAAGCATCCCGTGTGTATTCGTCTCTGCCCAGCCCTGCCCTCCTGCTCTGCTCTGGTGTCCCTGCGTGGAGCCTGGAGATGGGAACTAGCTCTCCAAGAGCCAGGCACTCTGAGAACTTGGGAAGCCTTCAAAGCTTCCCGCT
>NC_048301.1:126615246-126728372 GCF_013100865.1 Trachemys scripta elegans
GTGAAGTGAAACGCCTTGTATCACTGCAAAGCCACACAGTAGGAGTGACCCACGCTTGGTGCTAAGAGGGGTTACATGAGTCCCTCACCCCAACTAGAATTAAATTGCATTAAAAGGGTGCAGTTTGCATTAGCCCTTGTTCTCTTTTTTTTCCATCCATGAAAGCAATTAGTGCTGGTGCGGCCTCTCAGATTTGACAGTGTTAGTGACTGCAGCTAGCAGGTACAGCATTGGCAGATAAGTTTGCCCACATTGACCCAGAAGAGGCCTTAACTGTGACCCAGAGAGACCATCTCTGGGTGAGAGGGGAGTTTTCTCTATGACGCATGCCATTCTTTCCCTTCCTGCTGAGGCTGTTAGCAGGCCCACTTCAGGTCAGTTGTTATGGAAGGTATCTCTTGTGATGTGGACACTCACTCTCTGGCACCTGGACTGAGATTTGCCAGGCTCTCTCCTTATTGGCTACTGAATGGCTGTCAGATGACTGCAACTTCCAGTCACTGTCAGCTTATCGATATGATATTGGGCTCTATTTAACCTCCCCCCTCACTTGAATACAGTCGTTCTGCTAAGACTCTCCTATTTCATGGAGCATTGCATGCCAGGAGCTAGAATCTCACAGCTGTAAGGCTGTATAAAGGTGTGGCAGTCAGAGATTACACTATAGAATACCTGAGAGACCTTTGCCAGCAGATCCAGGCTTTGGTTGCCTCTGGCACTGAGGCCTCGGACCCCATGTATTCATCCGCCTTTAGAAAAGAAGCAATGTTCTGAGCCACTAGTTGAACTGTACAGCCAAAGCTTTGCTTTGTGATTTTGAAATACTAGGACGTGACTGCCTAATGGAGGGGAGTGTGACCTCTGGGTGCGCCTCCTCTCCCGCCTCCCCTCCCCCCGCGCTTTTTCAGCTCCGTCCAGTCGCTTTTAACATTTGCTTCTCTTTGTTTTCTCCTTCCCTGATCTGCTGTTTGCTCTCCCTCACTCCTGCTCTGTTCTGAGTCTGAGCTGAATGCATACATTGACCTGAGATTTTATCCATTTAATTTGGCTATTCCATGGAGTATGTAGAGGAGCAAAGTCCATTCTGCTTTCCTCTTCTATGTGGAATGGGTGAGCGGAACAGAGGAAGCACTGCTAGAGCCCAAGTCCTGTGTCACCCTCTGGTATAGCGAGGTTGCCACCTTCTGACTGGCAAATGGAAAATGCCAGGTATGCATTAACGTTTGCAGTGTCGTTGTAGCTGTGTCGGTCCCTGGATATTAGAGAGAAGGTGGGTGGTCCAGTAAAAGATATTACTTCACCCACCTTGTCTCTCAGGTATGCATTAATGTAACGAATGGGACCAGACTGCTGCCATCTCTTCAGCTGCTCCTGTGGTTTGTAGTTTGAGCTCTCTTTGCCTGTGTTGAAATTCACTAAAAATGAAATAATTAACTCTACTACTGTATTTCCCCCCTCCCCCCCCCCATATCAGTGTTTGCTTTTCTGGTGCAGAAAGATTGAAGGGAACAGATGAGAACCTATGTGGGAATTTAACTTCAAATTCAAAAAACAGGTATGAAAGCTAACCACTTGCCATTGAAATGTCAGGGCGGTAAGGTTTTGAAGCCATAATGATTTTTCTTCCAGAGTTGTTATTGATGGGCGCAGTAGATTAAAATCAGATCTCCTGGTAAAAGAAATACATGTTGCCAAATGCAGAGGTGGGCACGTAAGGCACTTGTGGAGCTGCTGAGTAGGGAAACTAGAGCAGGAGGCAATTCTTACTGCTTTAAAACAGGCCAACGTTTTCAGTCTTGAGTGTCTAAAGGATTAGATCCCTATGTCCATATTTAGGCTGCCGATTCCCTGCCCCTAACCCAACGTGCTGAGTATCTATAGCTCCAAATACCTTCAGTGGGGAGTTGCGATGACTCGGCTCCTCTGAAAAGCCAGTCACTTTGATTTAGTGGCCTACGGTTAGGGACCCAAGTTTGAAATGTGTTGCATTAATGTCTTTTCTCTCGTCACACGGAAAACCTTTCCAAAGCTAACCAACCCTTTTCTCAGGGGGTGACAGTAATCTTTGTGAAACCCTCCTTTAACCAGACTCAGGATAAATGTATAATACCGAGCACCCTATCAGGACCTGCAGAGTCTGTCTTCAAAGAGACAGTCTTGCAAACCCTCCATCCCAGGGTTTTCATTGACCATGGCACTCTTTGGCCCGAACAGTTGGGCGTTAGGCAGGAATCTGCTGCTGAGCTAGGATGGTCTCTAGACATGAAGTGAAATTTCTGGTTGGCTTCAGTTGAGTTGAATGAACCGGTCTGTCTCGTTCTGTCAGCCCTCCCAGATTGAAGAGTAACTGTTGCAAAGGTCTTCAGCCACCTGTTCAGTATGAGGATGTTCACACAAATCCTGAGCAGGACTGCTGTCTGCTGCAAATCACCACCCTCAACTTCATCTTCCTGCCGGTAGTCATGGGTATGATATTTACCTTGGTAAGTGTTAAGAAATCTGCATGTAAGCACCATCAAAATGTGCTAAGAAAATGGTCTGGTCATTACCGCTTGTCTGTAAATCTTGCTGCACCAGCAGACTAATTAATATGCATTTCCCTAGTGCATTGGGGCCATCACTCAAGGATCTCTTCAGTTTAGTTTCTGCAAGTCACTAAACTCTCTGATGGTTGATTAGGGTTACCATATTTCCACAATCAAAAAAAGAGGATACTGTGGGGGGAGGGGAGTCCCGCTCTAGCCCCGCCCTGTCCCCATCCACTTCAACCCACTTCCCACCCCCTGACTACTCCCCTCAGTACCCCCAACCCCCCCCTTGTCCCCTGACTGCCTCCTGAGAACCCCCCACCCTAACTGCCCCCATAGGACCCTACCTGTCCCCTGACTACCCCGACCCTTATCCACATCCCCACCCCATATTCACACCCCTGCCCCCAGACAGACCCCCGGGAATCCCATGCCCTATCCAACTGCTCCCCGCCCCCTGACAGGACCCCCAGAACTCCCGACCCATCCAACGCCCTCTGCTCCCTGCCTGCCTCAATCCCTCTCCACACCCCTGCCCCCCTGACAGCCCCCCCAGAACCCCTGACCCATTGTGACAATGCGGTTCTGGCGGAACCCAACTGAGAGTGCCAACTCAGGACAAATTGCTCAAATAGGGCAGTTACAGCCCAAGGCTGGGGTTTTTCCACCTCTAATCTCAGCTTGTCTGGGATGTCATCCAGAAGCATAGCATAAATTTGCCATACAGACAGTATAGAGCCAATATTCATAACTTCAACTACAAAACTGATACACACATATAGACAGCATAATCATAACCAGTAAACCATAACCTTGTCCTAGACACCCCATTTGACCCCCTTTATACAAGATCTGGGTGCCATTACAGGACCTTGGTTGCAACAATGATCTATACGGTCCCAGTTTATGTCAATAACGTCACACCCATCCAACCCCCCCCGTTCCCTGTCCCCTGACTGCCCCCCTTCTCCAACTCCCCGGCCCCCTTACCGTGCCGCTCGGCTTAGAGCAGATGTCTGGCTCCGCCCCGCCCAAGCGGCGTGCTGAGGCTGTGGAGGAGGGGTGAAGCGGGGAGGGGCTCTGGCCACCGCTGCCAGCCCCGCCGCCGCGTTCCCTCACAGGCGCACAGCCCCGCCCCCCAGCATTGCCGGGCAGCGTGGTAAGGCTGCAGGGGATCGGGGGAGCTGGGAAGGGGCTTTGACTGCCGAGGCCCCAATGCGAGCGGTGCTCGGCCGCCCTGTCAGCCGCTTTTCGCTCTTTAAATAGCCGACCGGGGGAAATCCTGGACATTTTGAGATTATTAGAAATCCCCCCCGAACGGCTATTTAAAGAGCGAAAAGCCGGACCTGTCCGGGGAAACCTAGAAGTATGGTAACCCTACACTAACTAGTTGTGACGGAGCGAGACTCACCACCATGGCGCCTCCTGCTGGCCATTCTGGAATTAGCTCAAATCCTTCCACAGGGCGGCCTCCTCCGGTGGTGTCTCCTCTCCGTTACTCCCGCTTTGCTGTCTCCACAACTCTGTGACCCGCGTTGCTCCTCGGTGTCCTCTTCTCTCCGCTGTCTCCCACCCCTTTCAGGGGGACTGGCAGTCTATAGTCCAGCCACTCGCCTCAGTGGCCTGCTGCAGTCACCAGTCTAGTCCCTTGCTCCAGGGGCAAACTGCAGTCTGTGTGGGCCACTTCCCTCAGGGCAAGTCGGGGGCAGCCCTAGCATGTTGTCTGCCCTTCCTCCGGGGCCTCAGTCTGGCAGTGGTCAGCCAGAAGCTCCTTCTGCTCTGCTACCCTGCCCAGCACTGCTCTAGCCACGGTGCTCCTAGGCACCCAGCCCTTCTCCCTAGCAGACCAGGGAGAGACTGCCTTTTGCTCTGTTGAGCAGCCCTTTATATATGGCTTCTGCTGGCCCTGATTGGCCGCTGCAACAAGCCACCTCCTGATTGGCTCGCCTCTCTAATGGGAGGGTTCTGCGCAGGCTCCCTCTGGCCTGCTTTAACCCTTCCTCCCTGTGTGGGGCAGCCGCCCCACCACACTAGCGTATTGGCTATGTGGGAGCAGCACAGTATCGACCCTTTGAGCTGCAGTGGGGGCCTGCCCCAAGTCAGGAGGGTGACCAGACGTTCCGATAAAATCGGGACTTTCCCGATATTTAACTCTCTGTCCTGTGTCCCGACCGATGTAGGATGGACATGAATCCTGCATGACAGTCGTGGTGGGAACTAGCACCACTGGGAATGCTGGAGGTCCCTCATGCGGTGTGGCTCGGGCCCAGCTGCAAGGCCAGTGTGCAATGGTGGGAGCATTTTCTGCACCTTCTTAAAGGGAGCAGCAGGTCCCACTCCCAAGGGGGCTCCCCACCCCATTTGTCCCAATATTGTAGGGCTGCCAGGCCTCCGGTTGGTGCAGAGCTGGTAGGCTCCCTACTCAGATGGCTAGTGGTAAAATCTCCCTCTGGGTCCTAGGTGCAGGGACGGCCGGGGGGCTGTGCGCACTGCCCCGCCATGAGCACCGGCTCCGCAGCTCCCATTGGCTGGGGACCGCGGCCAATGGGAGATGCTGTGGCGGCACCTGTGGGCGTGGCAATGCACAGAGCCATCTAACCGCCCCTCTGCCTAGAAGCCAGAGGGAGATGTTGCCACTTCTGGGGAGCTGCCTGATATAAGCGCCGCCCGGAGCCCGCACCTCTGCCCCAGCCCTGAGCCCCCTCCCACACCCAAATTCTCTCCCGGAGTCAGCACCCCGAACCCCCTTCCTGCGCCCCAACCCCTGCACCAGCCCTGTGACCCCCTCTTGCGGTGGGGGCCAGAGCAAGGCCGTGCGTCCCCGACTTGCGGCTAGCAGAGGGGGCTGGAACCGGCGCCGTGTGTCCCCGACCCGCGGCTTGCAGAGGGGGTCGGAGCCGGGGCCATGCACCCCCCTCGCAACTTCCTAGGGTTGTGCACTCCCCTCCCCATACCTCCGGCTGTATCAAAAGCTTTGCTAAAGTCAAGCTATATCACATCCACCGCTTTCCCCATATCCACAGAGCCAGTTATCTCCTCATAGAAGGCAATTAGGTTAGTCAGGCATGACTTGCCCTTGGTGAATCCATGCTGACTGTTCCTGATCACTTTCCTCTCCTCTAAGTGCTTCAAAATGGATTCCTTGAGGACCCGCTCCATGATTTTTCCAGGAACTGAGGTGAGACTGTAGTTCCCCGGATCATCCTCCTTCCCTTTTTTTAAAGATGGGCTCTATATTTGCCTTTTTCCAATCTTCCAGGATCTCCCCCGATCGCCACAGTTTTTTAAAGATAATGGCCAATGGCTCTGCAATCACATCAGCCAACTTCCTCAGCACCCTCGGATGCATTAGATCTGGACTCATGGACTTGTGCACGTCCAGCTTTTCTAAATAGTCCTTAACCTGTTTTTTCACCACTGAGGGCTGCTCACCTCCTCCCCATACCGTGCTGCCCATTGCAGCAGTCTGGGAGCTGATCTTGTCTGTGAAGACTGAGGCAAAAAAAGCATTGAGTACTTCAGCTTTTTCCACATCCTCTGTCACTAGGTTGCCTCCCCCATTCAGTAAGGGTCCCACACTTTTCCTGACCACCTTCTTGTTGCTAACATATCTGTAGAAACCCTTCTTGTTCCCCTTCACGTCCCTTGCTAGCTGAAACTCCAATTGTGCTTTGGCCTTCCTGATTACACCGCTGCATGCTCGAGCAATATTTTTATACTCCTCCTTAGTCATCTGTCCGAGTTTCCACTTCTTGTAAGTTTCCTTTTTGTGTTTAAGCTCACCAAAGATTTCTCTGTTAAGCCAAGCTGGTCGCCTGCCATATTTGCTATTCTTTCTGCACATCGGGACGGTTTGTTCCTGTGCCCTCAATAAGGTTTCTTTAAAATACAGCCAGATCTCCTGGACTCCTTGCCCGCTCATATTAGCCTCCCAGGGGATCCTGCCCATCAGCTCCCTGAGGGAGTCAAAGTCTGCTTTTCTGAAGTCCAGCGTCCGTATTCTGCTGCTCTCCTTTTTTCCTTTTGTCAGGATCCTGAACTCAACCATCTCATGGTCACTGCCTCCCAGGTTCCCATCCACTTTTGCTTCCCCTACTAATTCTTCCCTGTTTGTGAGCAGCAGGTCAAGAGGAGCTCTGCCCCTAGTTGGTTCCTCCAGTACTTGCACCAGGAAGTTGTCCCCAACACCCTATAAAAACTTCCTGGATTGTCTGTGCACCACTGTATTGTCCTCCCAGCAGATGCCAGGGTGATTGAAGTCCCCATGAGAACCAGGGAAACTTGTGATCTGGAAACTTCCATTAGTTGTCCGAAGAAAGCTTGGTCTGGTGGTCTATAGCAGACGCCCACCACGACATCACCCTTGTTGCTCTCGCCTCTAAACTTAAGCCTGTTGAGAGTCTTTGGGTTTTCTCCATTTTCGTACTGGAGCTCTGAGCAATCCTACTGCTCTCTTACATACAGTGCAACGCCTCCGCCTTTTCTCCCCAGCCTGTCCTTCCTGAACAGTTTATACCCATCCATGACAGTGCTCCAGTCACATGAGTTACCCCACCAAGTCTCTATTATTCCAATCACATCATAGTTCCTTGACTGTGCCAGGACTTCCAATTCTTCCTACTTCTTTCCCAGGCTTCTTGCGTTCGTGTACAGGCACCTAAGATAACGAGCTAATTGCCCTGCTTTCTCAGTATGAATCAGGAGGCCTCCCCGTTGCACCCTCCTCCCAGTATTCCACTTCCCCACTTACCTCAGGGCTTAGGTCTCCATACTCCAGTGAACCTAGTATAAAACCCTCCTCACTAGGTTAGCAAGCCTGCCTGCAAAGATGCTCTTCCCTCTCTTTGTTAGGTGGATCCCATCTCTTCTTAGCAATCCTTCTTCCTGGAACAACATCCCAGGGTCGAAGAATCCAAAGCCCTCTCTCTGACATCACCTGCGTAACCATGCATTTACTTCCACAATTCGATCGTCCCTACCTGGGCCTTTTCCTCCAACAGAGTGCATGCCGATTGCAGCCCGTCCTGCTGGCCTTGGGTGATGCTGAGCAAAAGCCAGGGCTGTGCTAAGAACATATGTCCCCTTGGAGCAGGGTTGCTGGGAGAAGGGAGCAGAAACACTGTCAGGCCCGCCCAGGATGGGGCGTTGGCATCTCTGCTGTCACAGGTGGTGCTAACGTTACCAGCAGAGATCGGCTGTGAGGGGCGGGGGGAGAGGATTAGGGTCTGGGCTTGGCTGTCTGTGCTGTCTGAGATCTCCTAGGAGGCTGGCTGGCAAACCAAAGATGTTCTGGGCTTTTCAAGGCAGCAGGGGAGGAGTTGAATCCAATTCCAGCTCCACTTACTGCCATTCTGGTGCAGGTGGCGGAATGAGAATTGGCCAACTGCTATGTTAAAAGGACCCTGCCACCGGGTGCCCCCAGGGCAGAAAAGATGACTTGGGATTGTATGGGAGATGCCAGGCCAGGATCTTGGTCTTTGTACTCATTGTAGATGTTGGCATCTAGCATTTGTTTGGTTTGTTATAGGGGGAAAAAATGGAAACAGTTGAATAAATAATTTTTTTAAAGGAAGACACCAGACCAGTATGAACATGGACACCAGTGATGATCCCAGGATTTTTAAACTGGGAGCAGTGGTGGAAACTGGCTTCTGAGTGGGTGATAACCCTTAGAGGATCCAAGCACTGGCATGTGTGGGCAAAGCCTCTTTCTGCGCGGATTCTCGTAACCCTGGCCAAGGGGCAGCAGGCTGGGATCCCTGCTTCAGAGCCGGCTCTGGTGCGTTACCAACGGAAAGCACCTGTATCTGGGGAGGGCTGTGGAAGTGCAGGGTGGGTGCTGACGAGAGCCCAAGGAGATGACCATGGTGGGAGGCCCTAGTGACCAAGGGATGCGGCCCTGCAGTGGCCACAAGCGAGAGCTGAAACCTGCAGGCAGGCTGCCCATGTTGCAAATCCTCCAGTTGGGGAGCATCCCAAAGCCCCTAGCTGGCCCCTGGGCCATGACATGGGGCAACATCTGCCGCCTCTTTAATTGTCACTAGAACTCCGGTGGGTCTCGCCGTCCGTAGGAGTGCCTGACTGTTGTGAATCCCGCTATGCTTTGGGGCTCAGTGAAATCTTGTGGCAGTGAGTTCCACAGGCTGTGTCCGTCCACAGGCCATGTGTGTGTGTGTATGAAAAATATGTATTTCCATCTCTTTGAAACATGCTGCTTTTTCATCTTATTGACTGTCCCCTCGTCCTTCCACTAGGAGAGGGGCTGAATAGCAGGGGCTGACCAGCCTTCTGTGCCCCATTTGTTGTTATGGACATTGGCCTCACGTCCCCTCTCTACGCTCACCAGCCCCAGTCCCTCAGATGAGCGGCTCTTGTGGCCTGTCTCTGAACCCCATCTCCCTCCACTCTGCCCCCTTGAAGATGGGCTGACCAGACCTGGGCCCATGGCTCTAGGGCCCAGAGCTGCATTGTGACCCTCACTGCTAGACTGGCTGAGGGCTATCTCTGCAGCCCTGCTCCCTACACGGAAGGGAATTCAGTGCAGCCGCAGCTAATCTGCCGCCCCCCCTGCCTCCTCCATTTGGGGTCCCTAGTGGGCTTAGTGTCCTGCTGCTTTGATCCCCGTTTGGCTCTGCGGTGTGGGGAAGGTGCAGAATCCTGTGGGAAGGAAGCTTTCCCGCGGTAATTAGCTGATCATTTACTCAAATTACAAGTAGAATTAGCTGCTCAGGGAGCTGCTGGGGAGGTGGCAGCTGCCTTAGATGGGAATCTGAATCGGGGGGGGGGGGGGGGTGGCGTCGGGTGGGTCTCTGGGAGCTGGGGCAGGTGGGACGTCACATCTGCGCTTGGAGAAGTTCACGGCAGCTCGGTTTATCCCCCGGGTGCAGGGGATGGAGCAGGGTGCTCGGGAATTGTCGGGCTGGCCCTGGTCGCACACGCTCTATTGCCGGTCCGTATTCTAAACCCTGGGGAATGGTTTGCGGGCTGTGGGGGGAGATAGATGGGGAAGCTCCCCAGCCCTTAAGGGAAGAGAACAACGAATGGCTTTTTGTACCCTCATGGGTGTAACTGACTTCAGGCTAACCCCAGGGGTGTCTCTAACCCTCGGGTTTCAAGTCCTTCGGTGCCTGGAGCCAGGGGTTCATATTACACCCTCTCCCGCCTCCCACAGCCAGCCTGGATCCAGCACGTTCCTAGTATTAACCCTTGACCGAGTGCTCCTTGGGGTGGGGCTCCCATGGCCCTTCCTGGGGTGGGAGTGTGTCTTGAAGGCCACGTGCCTGGCACGGAGGGTCTTCCAGAGGCAGGAGTAAAAGCCCCTGTTCAATGGGGCCTGCATCTAAATAGGGATGGGTGGCCCAGAGGTTAAGGTGCTTACCTGGCACTTAGAAGAACTGCATTCAATTCCCTGCTCTGCCACAGACTCTGTGTGTGACCTTGGGCAAGTAACGTGGCCTCTCTATGGCTTTGTTCCCTGTCCGTACCATGGGGGTGAGGGTAAATACATTTCGTGAGGCATACAATGATGGAGGGGGGGCATATAAATACCTTAGATGATCCAATAGCCTTTTTAGTGCTACCTAAAATAGTCTTCAGCATCCTGATCCAAGCTGGACCCAAGACTCCTTCAGTCTTGTGAGCAGCCCATTTGCTGCATCTGAAAAAGAATCAGTGTCTTGTGATTTGGGATCCGAGCCGGACCAGAACAGTGGGCGCTGGGTCGGCTCTCTGAACCGGTGGGAAGGGGTCATCCCTGATCTGATGGGCCTCTTTGGTCTGGTTCCCTGTCAGTGGGGTTTATGTGGCCTCCTGCCCTTGGCCAGGTTAGATACAAAGTCCTAACGGGCTGACGTCCGTTGTCACCGCAGCCTTAGGAAGTCAGGCAGTCCTGCTGCGGCTCTGGGCAATGCCCTCTCAGGATGGGGTGAGTGAGGCTGAAAACAGGGTGCCTGCAGCCTGGCAGGGCCAGCGCTAATGTAGGCTGAAAAAGTGTGTGTTATTGGCTCTGGAAATGAATGTGACGTCCCATCTGGTCTGCCCCCTCCAGATCCACTGTGAGCCTCTCGGGTTCTGCCCTCCCAGGCCTGGGGGAGCTGCAGCCAGGCTCCCTGTGTTGGGGGGCACACCCCATTACTCACAGGATGGGAGCGGGGAGGAGAGAATAGAGCCAGCCCGAGCTGCATCTGTAGCACCCCTGACTGGCTACTCTTCCCCAGGGGGTGTGATTCCCCCTAGGCAGGCTGAACTGTAGCCCCTCAGCGACTGGCTCGAGCTGTGGTCCCAGGTTCTCAGCCCGGCGTGGTGTGAGCCCTGCGCATGGCAGAACGGGAGTTCCTCCCACCCCTACCCCCATCTTCCTCCTGGGGCAGAGAGGAGGGGACGTGCTGTGATGCTCTTCACACTACAAAACCACTGGGGATGGGGGTGCAGATGGGGGAGGGGGAGGTGGCATGGGCTGGGGAGGGGGATGAGGAGACCGAGCTGGGCAGGCTGGAAGGAAAATGCGGAAAACTCAGTAAAAGCTCCTTGGAAAAGGTAACTGTTCCAGCCAATGGCAGGGGCCCCAGGGCCTGGGATCCCACCTGCAGAGATGGGGGATGAGTGGGAGGTCACTGCCCCTCCTGGCCTAGCGTTGGCTCCAGCGGGGGAAGTGAACCCCGATGCTCTCAACTGCCCTGCAGGGCTAGGGGCTTCTGACTATTTCATCTTGCAAGCAGCTGCAATCCCACTCATCCCTGCCCCTCCCACCCCACTGCTGGCTCAGACCTCTTTGAATCTGGGTTGGCCGGTGCATCCCCCGCTGCCACAACCTGCCCTGGGCTGCCCCAGCCCCCAGGAAGGCCAAAGCAGCCAGTGTCTTGGCGGGGGGCTGGGGGTTATGAGGATGGGGCCCAGGCACGCACATGAGATAGGGCAGAGGGAGATAAACAGACGTGATCGGGGTGAATGACTGCAGGAGATTCAGGGAGAAGGGCGGGGGCTCTGCAGGAGATAGCAGTGCCCTCTCTCTGCAGCTGTCCGGTCTCCTGCTCAGGACTGTTGGCCCAGGGGGTTGGGTGTGGTGGCTGCAGGTTTGCAGGGAGCTCAGTAGTGTGAAGGATCAGCTGGGCCAGCTTCTCTCTAGGCAGGATTCAGGCCTGGGATGGGCACAGGGGAAACGAGCTGTGATATCTCTGCATTGTCCCAGGGGGTCTCTGGCCACTGTGCGCCCTGCCAGCTGGCTTCTGTTCAGGAGAGTTGCTGGACAGGAGGCGGCAGGTCAGAAACGCCCAGAGCTAGAACAAGAGTGGGGCTGTGGGTCGGCGCTGAGTGGAGGAGGAGCGTTAGCCAAGGCTTTGCTCTGCTCCAGCCACGGCTGTTTGGCTTTGCATTTTCATGAGCAATAAAGTTCACCCAGTGTCTATTCCCCTAACTCCAAACCACTGTAAAGAGACCGGAGCTCCAGTTCCCTGGGGGCTGGAACCACTGCAATCTCCACCTTAGGAGGTAGCAAATCTTTGCGTGGCTGAGGCTGGAGTCTGGAGTGGTGTGACCTCCTAGAGCAGAAACGTCGAGAAACCGCAGATCCCATGGGGGCCTGAAGAGCGAGCGTTCGGGGGTCTGGCCACGTGCAGCTGCAGCCTCCCCTTTTAGGTACATGGATATAGCAAGGGGAGACCTGTCCTGGTAGCGAAGCTGCAGGGGAGTCTGATGGGAATTGTTGCCTGATGCCATCTGACCCAGACTAGACAGGGACAACTAGACCAGTCAGTTTCTCTTTCGTAGCTAGTCAGTTTCACTTCCGGGTTCCCATGCCCTAGCAGAGCGCTGTGGTGTGTTTAGTGTCCATTGCTGCAGAGAAGCGGTTCAAATCAGCCGCTTAAAACGGTCATAAGAACTCCACAGGGCGGGTACAGCGTCAAGTCACCCACCCTTTCCGCTGCCGGCTAGGAGGGAGTCAGGTGACTCGTTCCGGTGCAGTGCAATGATGGTGGAAGAATAAAGAGCAATTGACTTGCTCAGTAAAACGTCACTTGTCATAGATGTATGGCTGAGCTGGAGTTTTACAAAGCTGGCTTCTATCAGCCACATTGATCTACGTATTTCACGTCCGTTAGAAAAAATCTCTCGTTGGTATTGGGTTTTGCTAAACCTACATTTTGGGGCTAAAATACCTGACAGTGCCCCCTTTGATTTAAACAAGATAGAATATTCCATGGTCTGGGAGCCTCTTCCCAGGAGTGACAGGCGTCCTTCGCTGGCTGTGCGATGCATACATTCAAAAGTGATTTAGGGGCTCATTGAAAGTCAGTGGGATTTAGGCATCTAAGTCCTTTTGGTGCTTTTGAAAATGTTACCCACTGTATCTAGCCCATGTGGCAATGCCTCCAAGTTCTCTAGACTCGCTTTTTCCTGGTGCATTTACAGCATAAAGTGGGGCAGGTGCTGTTTGCAATGCTCCGTCTCCGCACTATGAATATCCCCCGCCCCATCTCTGTAGCCAACACCTCCAGCTCCAAAGCACAGACTGTTACCCCGATGCTTCTGAAGTAACTTTAGTAACTGACAGCAGTAGTAGACTCTTATCCTCTATGAGGACCAACCAGTAGAGGGGACAAAACACACTTCGCTATTCCTATTTGGTGCCTTTCAGCCTTGCACAAGAAGAACCAGGTAATTTCCATTTGAATAACCTTAATTTTATACTAAGGACAAAAGAGAGCTCTGCATATGAGAGAGGTGTGTGTTATCCTCCTCCTTTTCCTGGGCTTGGATCTGGCCTGGAAAAGGAGCTCCCCCCCCCCGCTCCCTCTCCCCCCCCCGCCCCCCCACGGAGACGAGTGCTATTCCATGGGCTGCACCCTGCAAGGTGGAAAACGGAGATCAGGGGAGATTTTAAGGCTACAGGACTGGGCTGTGGCAGTTCTGACAGTGTCGTCCTGGTGGTTAGGAATGTTAATTATGGTCAAGCAGGATAATTTGGTGGAGGTTGCGGGAGAAAATGACAGAAGGCAAAACTCTAATCCCTTTAGTGGTGTTTGTGTAACTGTCTGCAGAGGGCAGATCCAACCTGTCAAATTCACACATACACGCAGTATGTGAGACTCTACATCTCTGCTTGATGCAATGAGGGAATCCCTCTGTGAGTCTGTGTGTGTGTGTGTGTGTGAGAGAGAGAGAGAGAGAGAGAATGTGTGTGTTCTGTTTGTGTATGTGGTGTGAATGTGGTGTGTATGTGTTGAGTATTTGAACGTACGTGAACGGTGTATATATGAGTGTCTGTGCATGTAAGAGTGTGTATGTGTATATGAGTGTTATGTGAAGAACTTGTATGTAGGTGAGAATGTGTCCTGCATGTGGGATTGTGTATTTGTGTGCTAGTGCATTAATGAGAGAGACAGATGGCCCGATCCTCATCTGATGTAAATTGGAGTAACTCTATGGATAGCAATAGAGCTATGCTGATTTGCACTAGCTCAGGAGCTGGCCCAGTCCAAGTATATCTTCACTATGTACAACAGTGTGTGAGTGAGAGAGAGAACATGCTCTGGGTGTGTGAATGGGCGTCTGCAATTTTTATCATCCGTGTGGTGAATATCAGAACATTTATTAACCAGAGACTCTCTGTGATCTCCCCTCCACTTCCCTCTTAGCCAAAATTGGCAAAAGCCTCTTGAATCTAAAGTAAAGACATTACAAATGCATGCTAAATGGCAGAGGGAGGGAGAGAGAGACCTAGAAATCAATTTCCATTAGGAGGCTGTCTGCAAGAGATGGAGAATGAAACACTAATTCACTTTTGCCATGGGTCATTACCTGAATTACATGGTCTGAAGCAAGGTTGATGTCTCTTGGGAGAGTGTAATATTTCCATTATAACACAGACCCAGTTAGATCCTTTAATTTTACAGTCAGATCCTTTAATTTTATTGTGCTCAGAAGGAGCAGAAGAAAATTACTGTTTTGTGAAGGGTGGGGAGAAACCCAGATTCTTAGAGTACGTCTACACTGCAATAAAAAACCCGTCGCACTGAGTCTCAAAGACCAGGTCACATGACTCAGGTTTATGAGGCTCAGGCTGCGAGGCTAAAAATAGCTGTGTAGATGTTCAGGCTCGTGCTGGAGTCTGGGTTTTGAAACCCTCCCCACTCTCAGGGACTCAGAGCCTGGGCTCCAGCCTGAGACCAAATGTCTACATTACAATTTGATAGCCCCGCAGCCGAGCCCCGTGAATCTGAGTTAGCAGAACTGGGCCAGTGGCGGCCGCACTGCAGGTCCTTTATCGCAGTGTAGTCATTCCCTTAGCTGCTGTAAATCAGCGTAGCTCCATTGAAGGGTTGTGTTTAAGGTAATTATCACTGTAAAATAAGAGATGCAACACATGCACTAATTGAACAATAGCCACGTGCATCTCAATTTTGGAGCCCACCCCTCTGAAGACCTTGCAAATTGAAAAGCCCATCATTCAGCAATGCTGCTAGTGTGCATGACAGAACAGTTTCTAGTGCGATCGGACAGTTGGCTGCTGATGTTCCACTGGAGTAGTAGTAATGCAGAGCACTGACTCATGTTTCCTTCATGACTACACTGGAAGGTAACCTGCCAACAATTTTTAGCTGTCAGTATTTCCTTCCCATGGACAGGGTGCAAAAAGATCACTGTTCAGAGTAATCTGCTGCTTGAAGGATTTCTGTATAACCCAGATCATACCTAGGCCTGGTCTGTCAAATTCCTAGCCCACTTTACAGATTAGGATGCTGGAGAAATTACATATTTCATTTAAAAAATGAATGGCCCAGTTCACGCGAGTCCTGGCTTCACTGGCACAGAAGCTATAAAACCTCTATAACTGGCCATGGAGAATTTCCCTGTGTGGGCATATAGCTGGCATAATAGCCCTATGCGACTCATCCAGCAGCTCCCCATGTAGGGGGCGCTTTGGAGACATCTCTGGAGAAAAGGAGCATCCACACTCCAGCTGAGATAGCCCCTAGGATCCATAAGGACAGCCCCGGAGACTGCTTTGTCTTCACCGGCGATCAGGCCAACCCCAGAATCAGAGCAAATTTCAAGCAATTATTAGGCAATTTTTCCAGAGGGGGAATTGTGAATTTGCAAAATACAAGTGTAACGCGCCCTGCCACAATGCAGTGCTGTCTCCTTTCCTAGAGGTTTATGAGCCCATTGCTGGGTTTGTGCTAACAACGTTGGATCTTTTAGCTCAGGCAGTTCAGGCTCATGCTTTTAGACCCAGAACTCCAAGGTTCAATTCCCATCCGGGGGCATCGGGTCACGTTACACAGGTATTCACCTTGACTCTCGGATACAAAGAGTTGTGCGCATCCAATCAAAAAAGAAGAAGACACCATGTGACCTATGCATCCATTCAAAATGTTCTAAATTTTAAATGCTCCCAAGAAGCCACCTGCAAATCAGCAACACAGCAAGAATTGGTCATTGTTCAGAGAATGATGAATAAATCTGAGAAAAACGTGATCTGCTTACGGATGATTCATGAGGAGGAAAAGCAAAATTGGTCTAATAAATAATCTGTTAAGAATTATTCTCCCAGCTCTATCACTACTGCACTGTTGCTACAGGGTACATTAGGGATCTTTACTGTGAATCATTGAGGAATGCAATATTCCCATTTCTGCTGAGAGATCAAAGTCCATTTATCTCAGTGCTCCCAGTTCCCAGGGGATCATAAGTATCAGAGATAGGAAAAAAGTATGAGGTTGGTGAATCCATTGCTGTGCATGAGAGAGGGAGCAGGTACTAGATATTACACTGACATTACACTGAATCTCAGCCAAAATGCTGGGGGTTTTCCAGGCAGGTGACAAAACTACAAGTATCAAGCAAAGAAAACTCATCCGTGACTTGAGAAGTTGTATTTATTTTATTGCTATTAAATAAAATTATGATGACAATAAAAACAAGTGCAGCATCCTTGGCTCCTGCCAGCTCTTGTTTCACTTCCCGGTAACTAACCAGAAAAGCCCACAGACTTTGACCTGTGACAGTGCCTCGATACGAATGGCTGAGGGCTGAGAAGAGCGCATTTCCAAATGTCATGCCCAGAGAGGATCTTTCCACACACCTCACTGAGTCTTTGGAACAACCAGAGAAGGGACAATTGTAAGAAAATTCTGAGCATGATTACATGTAGCCTGGTGCTGGCTAAGAAAGAACTTTGAGAGCCAGGTCCTCAGCTGGTGTAAATCAGTGTAGCCCTACTGAAGTCAATGGAGTTGCATAGATTTACACCAGCTGAGGATCTGGCCTCAAGAGCATAGTGAGTGCTGTGTGGATACCCGTGCACAATCAGGCGTGCTCAGTGTCACGCACCTCACTGTCAAGAGTCAGTGCTTTGATTCAAGGAACCTAGGGACAAAACAGGGCCTTTACTAGTGGAAGTCATGTTGTGATGCTAGGCATCATGCTGAACCAGTGTCATTTAGAGCTTGACTGTAACCACTTTGCCCATTGCAGGCTGGGAGAATGTGGATGACAGTAGCTGCCAGTCCATTCCTCACCTCCACATTTGGCACGGATTTTGTTTCCGGAGGAAGCAGGTAGCCTCCGGTCTGCAGCAGTTTGCCTGACTCCGTGATTTCTGTCAGCGTAACTGTTCTTGGCCATTTCTCATTCAGAACAGCCCGTGGAATTAAAAGTCTCTCTGCAGGGTGGGGTCTAGTGGTTAAAACAGGGGGCACTGGAAAACCAGACTCCTGGGTTCACTTTCTGGCTCTATTATTATTTATTATTTGTATTGGTGTAGTGCTCAGGGCCCCTAGTAAACGGACCGGAACACTATTGTGCCAGGCACTGCACAGTAGAACCTCAGTGTTACAAACACCTCGGGAATGGAGGTTGTTTGCAACTCTGAAATGTTCATAACGCTGAATAAAACATTCTGGTTGTTATTTCAGAAGTTTACAACTGAACATTGACTTAACACAGCTTTGAAACTTTACTATGCAGAAGAAAAATGCTGCTTTTAACCATCGTAATTTAAATGAAAGAAGCACAGAAACAGTTTCCTTACCTTGTCAAATCTATTTTTAAACTTCCACTTTACTTTTTTAGTAATTTACATTTAACACAGTACTGTATTTCCTTTTTCTTCTTTTGGTCTTTGCTGCTGCCTGATTGTGTACTTCCGATTCCAAATGAGGTGTGTGGTTGAGTGGTCAGTTCGTAACTCTGGTGTTCGTAACTCTGAGGTTCTACTGTATAAACCCAGACCCTGCCCCAGGGGTCTAGGAGCATTATCTAGTGGTTATAGCAAGGGACTGTGAGTCAGAGGACCGGTTTTATTCCCATCTCTCTCATGGACTCCCTCTGTGACTTTGGGCAAATCACGTCTCTTCTCTGTGCCTCAGTTTCACCTGCTTCAAAATGGGTGCAATAAGTACCCACTTCCCAGGGGATTGCCAGGGCTAACTAATGAATGGCTGTAGGATGAAAGGCATTACAGAAGGGCAAAGTATTTAATATTTGCTAAGCAAGGAAAAAAAGAAACAGGTTTGGGTTTCTTTTCTTTATTATCATGAACGTTAACTATTTAGTTGGGATTTTATTGAGAGCATCATTTTTTCTGAACTGCTGTTTTGACTTCTATTTATTTTCTTTCCATTTGAGCCAACCAGAATGAAGAATGGACAGCATTGACCAATGAAGTCATCGTTACAATGCACACATAGTGTGAGTTCTGAACTTCGGTCTAAATATCTACTCTTCCTGCTTAACCCAGCTACCTACCTAATCTAGCTACTTAACCTAACTACCTACTTCTTCTGTTTACCCATCTCCTCTGTCTACCTGCCTGTGTACATACGTAGTCCAGCACCCGCCTACCCAAACTGTCTACTGAACCTAGCTACCTACTTAATCTGTTTAACCTAATTTAATCTAGCTACCTAGCTACTCTATCTACATGCCTATTTACACAACCCCAACTAATCCCTGCCTACCTATCCACTTAATCTATCTACCTACTTAATCTACTTCCCTGCCTATTTTTATACCTAATTATCTATTTACTTCCCTAGTTAATACTATTTACCTACCTGCTCTGTCTACATACGCTATCTAGCTAATCTACCTATCTAATCTATTCTAGGCATTTATAATGTGCCCACCACTGTAGCACCTAGGCAGCAATATCTGTATGTGCCAATCTGTGTTATACCTGAAGCACTGTGTACTTTCTCCCTGCTGCTCCATGCCGAGCGGGAAACAGTTTTCACTGTCCAGCATGCACCAGCCTGAGATCATTTCTCTGTGCTAATGAGTGTTAAGCTTCAGTTTTTTCTTTCACACGGCACATCTCACCCAAAGATCCCATCTCTCACTGGAAATGGCTCTGAGCAGCAGTAGTTCAGATCTGGATCCGAACAGCCTCAAAACTCAGGGCAGCTCAGATCTAGAGGTTTAGTTTGGCCCATGATAGACTAAGGAACCAGTCACGATGCCCAGATCTGGGTTCAGACTTGCCCAGCATTCATGATTCTTGGATCTTGAATTCTGGCCCAAGCCAGTGTCTGTTTAAATTATCAAGAAAGAATCTTTAAAATGATGTGGCCTTTTATTTCTGTTGGTAACTTAATTAGGAGCAAGAGAAGAAGCCCAAGCTAGTGTTAGAAGCAGGAGGCAGGATAGATTATAGAGACAGCTGACTTTTTTATTAGGGCCATTTATCTTTTGTAAAATTTAACCTTCCCCTGAACAAAGAAAGCGAGTGGTGGCAGGGTAGCATGTGTATATTAAACATGTCAGCTAAGTCAGTCATTCAGAATGAGATTGCATGATCAGGAATACATTGTAACCTCACTTGGGTTTCACTGTAATGGCTCTGAAGTGCCAGCCTGGCAGCTCTGCGATAAAGGTATTCATAGAAGATGGGAGCAGGGGCTGGGGGATATTGTAACCGCTAGGTTTCTGTGGTTTAATCTACCGCTGTTAGCACTGGGAGGAGCCTGAGCCCCACTTCTTGTATGAGCAGTTGTTAAATGGAGTCTGGAGCCCCCTGAGTCCCAGGGATTCATTCTGTGCTCCACCGGCAGAGGGGATTGGCTTTCCTACCTGCCGCACCGCCTCGCACTCTGTTCTTTCAGCAGTCTTTATCGTCTAATTTTATTACAGGGGTAGGATCCCTAAATCCAGGCCCCTGTAATATGTCTCAATGGGGGTTGGAGTGAACAGGCTTTGATGCTACAGTGATGGGTGCTAGGGTTACCATATTTTGAGTGTCCAAAAAGAAGACACTCCACAGGGCCCCGGCCCTGCCTCCAGCCCCGCCCACGCCCCAACTCCACCCTTTCCCCGAAGTCCCCACCCCAACTCCTCCCCCTCCCCTGAAGCAGGCAGCAGGTAAGCTGGGGGTGGGGGGCGGAGGCGCGGCCCAGTCTGCCCCACCCCCCCCAACCGAGCAGCTCCCTCCGGCCCCCAGCCTGGCCCCAGCCCAGCACTGCCGGCCCCCGGCCCAGCCCGGCCCCTGGGCCAGCACCCCTGGCCCCACACCGCCGGGCCTGGCCCAGCCCCCAGCCCAGCACCCCCGGCCCCGCACCCCGGGCCAGCACCACCGGGCCCGGCCTGGCCCCGCACCCCGGGCCAGCCCCCAGCCGAGCACCCCCGGCCCAGCACCGCCGGGCCCAGCCCCGCACCCCGGGCCAGCTCCCGGCCGAGCACCCACGGCCCAGCACCGCCGGCCCCGGCCCGGCCCCCGGCCCAGCACCCCCAGCCCCGCCCCGAACCCCGGGCCGGCCCCCGTCCCGGTCCCCCGCCCAGCACCCCCGGCCCCGCACCACCAGGCCAGGCCCGGCCCGGCCCGGCACCCCGGGCCAGCCCCCGGCCAAGCACCCCGGGCCCAGCAACGTCCTGGGGGTGGGGCCTAGCAGGGGATGGGGATCTGTTGAGCAGCTCTGATTCACAGCTAACCGGGCGAGAGGATGGTGGGCTTTGTTTTATATTCAGGCTAGGCAGTGGCATCCGACCCCAGTGCCCAAAGCTGCGAGTTATACGCTTCAGTCATGACCACCATACCCTGACGTAGTGCAATATAAGGCCAGCTTCACATTTGGTGACTGTATTAATTGTGTGCTCTCCCCACTAAGCACGTGTCTGTGTGTGCGGGGGGAGAGGGGGCATACAAAAGACTGAACAATCCTGCCCCTGGAGTAGAGAAACAATCCCACTAGCCATGCAGAACTTGGTGAAGGGGTGATAGCAGAGCTCATTGCAGGTGTGGCAGGAATGTCCTACAGTTGGCACCAGGGAACAGTGTTAGTTGTAGAGGCCCAGATCCTCAGCTGGTGTAAATCAGCGTCTCTCTTTTGAAGGCGGTGGAGCTATGCCGATTTACACCACTTGAGGATCTGGCCCCGGAGGTAAGTGCAGGATGAGAGCCAGGAGGAAGTCGTTTCTGGCACAAGGGCAGGCTGCATTCGCGATCACTCCTGGCCCTGCATCAGGAGACACTCGTCTGAACTTCTGGCACTCTCATTCCCCACCCTGACTCAGCAGCGCAATATTACCAGCCTGGTACAAAGTCCTCCCGTAGGCTGCTTTCGCTGACTCGGTCGCTGCTCTGAAGCTGTAAGGCCATTGGCTGCAGCATATTGCACTGGTGTGCATGAGCCAGACACAGGGTCTCTCCATCGCACCAGTAATCGCACAGCCAGGATGTTAGCCAGCCCTGGGAAGGCTGTTCCCCAGGGTTATCGATCCAGCAGCATGTGTGCACAGTTCAGCTAAATGACTCTTACTCTGCCCTCTCACTTTCTTCCTTGCTTCAGGGCCTGGAGATGAAGTATGTGGAAATCTTGAGATTCCAGGCCCCAGGGAGCGGCTCTCCGGTGACCAGAATCTCTTCCGCCCCTCACTGTAACAGGCGAGTATTGGGTCTGCTGAAGAGAGGTGATTTGTAAAGTACTTCTAGCGGCTGCTGGGCTGGGAGCAGTCTCCTTGTACTGAAAGCACTTCTGCCCCATTCCTTACAGCAACTCCAACTGGGGGAGACACGGACCGTGGTACTGATGAGTTTCCCCTCCTAGCCTATATCCCGCACTGGGGCATATTTGGAGGCACATACCAGCCAAAGTTCTAAGGACCCATGAACTCAGATCAGGAGACTTGCACTCCATAGCCACATGAAAATCACTGGTGCAGAAACAGATCCATATAGATGGGGCTGGAAAGCAGCATCCTCCATCTCAGAACCCCCCGTTCCACCTCAAGGGACGTGGTGGCTGCTATGAAAAGCTAGAGCTAAAGCAGTGCCGGTGATGGAACATCTAGAAAAAGGGCTGGGGTGCAGAAGAGTCAGTGCACTGAGCTAGCACCAGGCCTTCAGCTTCAGTGATCCCACCTGGCTGAGTGACGCTGAGACAGCTGTGTGTTTTTTCCCTTCCAAAATCCCCCGCGAGCTCTTTGAGCAGCTACAGATGCTGCTGGACCCAAACAGCATCAGTGGGACTGACTGGGGCAAGCTGGCATCCAGGCTGGGCATGTGCAGAATGAAAATCAGATAACTTGCAAGACTCATCTCAGGTTAAAGGAGCAGGATGGGATGGGGGAGAGAGACCAGGTAGGACCAGGTCTCAGTGAGGGCAGTACTCCTGCGTTTGTGTTAAACAGGAAGGCAAAGACCCTGTATTTGAATGCTGTTCTGTAGTAGTTTCATACTAAAAGGAGAGGTAGGGAAGGGGGCAGAACTAAACAGGAGGAGCCGAGAGAGCTGGATTTGATATTCAGGAAAAATAATGGGGAAGACTGTGTATAGTAAATAGTTAAAGTACCTTATAAGTGCTAAGTACCATAATTACAGTCCCCTGTGGCCTATTCCATCCCACCTCCATTCACTCAGCTCCACCATGCAACCCCTCTCTCTCCACCATCATTTCACACCTATCAGCTACTGGTAGATATTCTTGCCAACCAGACTAGCTCTTCACCAGGAAGCCAGTGGCAGCTCCAGGTCTTGCATGTGTCGGAAATGTCCCTGCATGGCCTGCCGCCGATAACACTGGCCACTTGGAATTATCCCCCCTTGTGTTCCTTTGTCATTGGTTTTCACCTGCAATTTCCCTTCTTGATTGTCTTCAGACAGCAAGGTGTGGTCCTCTCAGAGATAAGATCCCCATCCTGACAGCAGGTAGAGCCGAGGGGGGATGATACAGCACATACTTATGCAGCTGTCCTTGGCCCAGCCCTGCAGAGTGTGATCATAGGGCACTGGGAACCATGGAGGTTGGTGCACCAGATCTCAGGCAGACAGGAGACTGGGCCCAGAGGACTTCTCCATCTGTCTCATTCTAGGCTTCAGTAATTACTGGAATCCAGATTTCCGATGGGGCTGAGCACCTGCAGCTCCAGTGGAAGCCAAAGGTAGCTGTGGGTGCTCAGCACCGTCCAACATCAGGCCCTATATAACAAGTCTGGGAACAAGAGTGCCCGTCTGATGTTCTGGAAAGGCAGAGAGAGCCTGAGAAGCTGCCCTTACAGTGAGATGATGGAATTACGCTGTGGCTCCTTCAAACTGCATTTCCGGGGTTCAGGTGGGACAGAGTCCAGCTGAAAGGCCATTCAAGGCAAGTGACCAAGGGAGAAGGGCACCTACCTGGGCATACTCTGGCACCTATAGGGCTCTGTAGTCTAGTCTTGCTGAGGGCACCAGCAGCTCCATAGTTAGCCCTGATGTTAAAGGATGTAGAGAGGGAGAACATGCTCCTGGAGTGATGGGGAATTCAAGGGCTGATTCAGGTCTCTTACTGGTGTGTGTTCAGCAGCTCTGAGAACCTAGTCGAGTTTGGGCATCCAAAACTGGAGGAACATGGAATCATTGGCCACTCTTAGAAAATGTGGTGGTTTGTGCCAGGGCCGGCTCTAAGATTTTTGCCGCCCCAAGCAAAAACAATTTTGCCCCCTCCCCCCGTTTTTTTTTTACCCCACCCCTGGCCCCGCCTCAACTCCGCCGCTTCTCCAAATCCCCAGCCCTGCCTCCTCCCCCCAGGCTCTCAAGCTTAGGAGGGAGGGAGGGAGGGGGAGAAGCAGCGTGCGCGCCGCGGCCACTCGGAGTCTCCCCCTCCCTCCCAGGCTCTCAAACCTAGGAGGGAGGGTGAGCAGCGGCACGCGAATCAGCTGTTTCGCGCGCCGTGGCCTCTCCCCCTCCCTCCCAGGTTTGAGAGCCTGGGAGGGAGGGCGAGCAGCGGCGCGCAAATCAGCTGTTTCGTGCGCCGTGGCGCGCGAGCGGCAGCAGCGGAGGTGAGCTAGGGCGGCCGGGGCACACTTTTAGGGGCGGCAGGGATGGCATTCTGGCGCCGGCCATGCCGCCCCTAAAAATGTGCCGCGCCAACCACCAGCTTGTTTTGCTGGTGCCTAGAGCTGGCCCTGGTTTGTGCCAGGACCTCTAAATATTCACTCTATGTGGGTTGGGACAGAATTTGCCACCTCCCCAGGCCAGCTTGGGGGGAATTTTGCCTGCAGCGTGTGGGTCACTTGCCAGGATTCGCTGGCTCTCTCTCCATCATTTTCTTGCCATTGCAGGGCCTTGAGCGCTGGTGCACCTCAGCCCTTCCTATTCTCTGCCTGCGGCACAGAACAATCTAGTCTCCTGGGAGCTGTAGTACTTCGGTCTAATGTCTGTGGTTGGGGTTGGTGTGTGGGTACTGGGTGATGATGGTGGCCTGTGATGTACAGGAGATCAGACAAGATGTTCTGGTGCTCCCTTCTGGCCTGAAGCACTATGGATTTCAATAAACACTTTTTCCGGACAACAGGCAGAATGGTGAAGACACTGACTGGAATAGCTACTGCTTTAAGCTGGGTGGAAGATTAATGATGAAATCTGCTTTTCCCAGCAAAAGCTGTGGTGGAGAGTTTCAAGGCAGTCTAGGGGACTTAAACTCAGTTTTATTTAATGAATGTGTCTAAATCCCCTTTGAAAATCTCAGGCCATGTTTTGTCCTGTGTAGGCTTTGCATCTGTTTCCTGTGATTATTCACAGACTAGTTCAGAGTCTCAGCTAACTTGGGCAGCTAAGGTTCTGCTTGGAAAGTCAGCCTGTTAAATAACACTCACCCTAAACCTGAACTATGAATTGACGGATCCTCCTCGGCCTGATTCTCAGAAAACGAGTGAAGAGATGCACCAGAGAAATAGGATTTTGCAAGGATCTTCACTTAATAATTATTCCCCCAGTGGACCCGCCTGTTGGCTTCTCCACCTTTCATCTGCTTTTCTGTCAGCCTTGTGAACTGGTTATACTCTAGATGTCAGCTAGCTGACTCGAGGCTGTGGGGAGAGAGGCTAGACTTAACACTCCAGTGCCCTGAGTGGTTACTCTTCTGACTGGCGGTTCCCTTGTGGTGGGAGAGGAATTTAATCTCCACTGATCAGCTCCAATGCCCATTGACAATGGGAGGTTTGCCACTGACTGCAAATGGGTGTTGGATCAGGCCCCATGTTCCCATTCGCTGCTGAGCTACGCAAACACCCAACCACTCACGTCCCCACTCGGACCGTTGTATAGAAAGAATGATATCCTTGGTCAAATTGCCATGGGAGAAAAGTTTTGGCTGGAAGCTTCTCACCTCTGCACCATGGCGAGCAACAGGAGCACAGAGTGCCCTGCAATTCCCTCCATGTTGGCTGGACTCAGCTTCTCCAAGTGTGGACGCTTGCGCCACGTTACTGCCTGTGGTCACACCCCAGCCATCCTGGTTCTTCCCTGACCTCTGCAAAGCCTCTTGTGCTCTCTACCGCCATGTGGTTAGTGGGCAAGCGTGGTTAGTGAGGCTCGCCAGTGAAGCGAAGTGTCCAAGGGAGAAGACAAGGGAGGGCACCAGACTCCTGCTTCCAGGCAGCAGAAGACGGGGGCACATAGAGGGCAATCTCTGTTGTCAAGGGCACGTCGTTGTTCTGCTTAAAGGTGAAGAACTGCAGCAGCTCTTGTGTTTTGGGGACAGGGTACGACCAAGCATCCTCTGAGCTGGGACTCTTCCTCACTGGGTATGCATCTCCCTTGTGCCCTAGCGCCGCTCTTGTTAATGGAAACAGGAATGCTCCTCCTGGCTTGCCCAAGGCAGCCCCTTAATTTGACAGCACTGCCCCGTTGGGGGTGGCTCGTGACATTGTAACTGCTACAGCTCCGTAGCACCAACTATGCAGCTTTTGGGGTTTTTTTTAGAAAGCTGGTACTTTGTGCAAGGGTCTCTCCCTCAGTGAGCTCACGGACTTGCTGTGGAGCTGAGGAGATGACATGAGGGCATGGGCAGCCATCCTAGCCCATGCAGCAAGTGTAGGGAATAGAAAGGGTCTGGCTCTGGTACACACGGCATTCTAGAACCCTAGCTGCAGGTGGCCCATGTCCAGTCCACAAGTGGCAACTGCCTTGCTCAACCAGGCATCCTTAGGCCCTCGTAGGCTTGGCTAGGCCAGGCTTGCAACCATGATGAATTCCTCCTCAGCGCACCCCCTGGAAGGGAGGGAGAATTGTTATCTCCCGTCTACAGCTGGAACAACAAGCAGAGAGATTAAAGGAGAATCTGTGGGAGAGTAGGGAACTGAACCTGAGTTGCAGGCTAACACCCTAACCACAAGGGCATTCCTCCTCCCACTCTGAGTTGGCAAGAGCTGCAGAAGTGGAATAGAACTCCTCCAAGAAAAGCCTCAGTATACATATGTATGTATGAGACGGGCGCGCACACACCAGTATGGAGGGAGACCTGCAAATGCACATAACTTTTATTTTGGAAAAAAAACATTTTTTTTTAAAAAGACTATTTGCAGGGAAATGGTTTTCCAGGAAAACAACCCAGTGCATTCTAGACACCTCTTGCCCCTGAGCTATTATTAAAGATGGTTTACATACATGGGGGGGATCAAAAGGGGACTACCCATGTCTTCTTCAGGGGTACAACCACCACCATACTGAGACAAGATACTGCAAGCCCCTCGTCATTTGAGGCGGCATGATGTGTGTCTTACTGCTCCCCATGTACTGTGTCCCCATATCCCCTCACTGGAGGTCCCCTGCTGCCCCCAGTCATATTGGGGCAGTCAGGAATCACTGGAGGGCTCAGAGGAAGCGATCTGTGGAACAACAGGCTTTCCAGAAACCATTAATAAAGCAAAACAAAGTCGGATAATAGCTACAGTATGGCTTTCAAGTATACATGTAACCCCTCCCCCCATCCCACATGCACAAAGTTTCACAGAGGGCCGCCACCAGTCTTGACTGTCAAGGGACAAGTCCCCCTCTAGGACAGTGTTGAGCCCTTCCCTGCTCTGCAAGCCAGATGGGCAGGACGTTACAAGCTTCCTCCTGAAATCCGTCCGTCACCGCACTTGCCCCCATTCTCGGCCATCCGGAATTGGGGATGTGGCTGCAAGGAATGGGTGAGTCAGACGTGATCCTGTAGCTTGAGCCAATGCCCTTGAACTCCTGACCCTCTTCACACATCACATCGAATGCTCTGATTTTGGTTTCACCTCTCCCTGCTTTTCTATTTTTGTTTCCACTCCAATCAAGAATTCTTGGGCCAGATGCCTAGTGCCACTCCGCTCCCTTAAGACCCATCCTCGGGAGACCCCAGCAGGCAGAGCCTCAAGAGGCACATCAGGGACAGGAAAGGGCAGTGAGGTGAGCATGGTCGCTCTGACAATCCCCAGCTGATGTATGGCCTCTAGGGGACCAGAGCCAGTTGGCACAGTCTGTGGGGGGCTGCTCTAAACTGCTCTGGGACCAAGGCAGAGAATCAGGGAACTATAACTGACTTCCTGCCAGCCACCCGTCTGCTGCCACTGAGACTTGCTGCTTATGCTGGGCACTGTGATGGCTGGACATTCAGCAGGGAGGGGTGACAGATGGGAACCCTGTGGGCATGCCGCACTAAGGAGTCCATTAGAGGCATGTGGGGAGGGCAGATTACTGAGCACAGCCCCCTGGGAGAATCAACCCCTGCCTAACCCCCAACAGTCAGTAAAACCTCATGGTCCCTGGTACCAACGGTTGGGGCTAGAACTGAAGCTGGGAAGCAGGGATTGTTCCTCAACCACATCCCTCGCTTCAGTCGATCTCCTGGTCAAATGGCTTTTCCCCTCTATAGCTGGCTGCCAGTTCAGCACCTGAACAACACCCAGCAATCTGTATTAATCCCTCCCCTCCCACTCCTGTGTAAGAACTAGATCACTGCCAAACATTCCTCTTCCAGCACCCACCTGTCTCTTCCTGAGCACCTCACTTGGGTCAGGAATCCTGTCTGTCCCCACTGTGGGGACGAGCATGCCATAGTAGGTGTCGCTTTTGTAGTGGTTTGGCCACAGCTCCCCACAAGTTAGTACCATGTGGCTAGGAGTATTACAGTAGGATTTTGCAGGGAAACCCCTGCTGTTCAGTGCAGCAAACACCCACATTTTCTTAACAGGAGCAAGGAGGAGTTACAAGGCAGGCTGTTAGCATCCAGCATACACTCCGCTAAGGATTCCAGACAGTCAACTTCATCACCACCCGTCACAGGCATCTTTACACGCTGGCTGCTTTCACCGCAGTTTGGTGGTTTGGGATTATTGCAAGGACTGTAACCTAGTTCCCCCTTCGTAGGGCGTTCATTTCCTTAAAGCAAGGAGGGCTCCTTCCAAGAAAAAAAAGGAGGCGGGGGGAAGAATTGGTGGCATTGCTTAACCCAGAGACTGAAATGCTCTGTGCACAGCACAGGCAGCCAGGGGTGTCATTTGCTATGGGGCAAGGGGGGCAGTTGCCTCCCTTCCCCCAGATTTTTCATAGGTCTGTATGCCCCCCTACCAATCCTCCCAGCTTTGCAGGCTATAATATAATCACATATAATGTTCTATATGCTGACAACTTTGCTCCACTGCCTGCCTCTTCCCCCCAACGTTTTTCTGAAATAACACCCCTGCAGACAGCCCCACTGCAAGCTTCCCCTGCTGAGACAGCTAATAAGGGCCAATGGCAGTGGAGATTAAAGTTAGACACCTGTCCACAGTTCTCCGGACTGAGCTCACCCAATTGTTCTTCGCAGTTTTTTTGGTCCTCTCTCTCTTCCGCGCTGGTGTCAAACCTCCAGGGCCAAGGAGAAAAGGCTTTCCTTGCCCATTCCCAGTCCTGTCCCCCAAAGCATCCCTGACCAGCAGCCCAATTAAAAACAGATGAAAACGACATTCTTATTTCAAAGCAGCTCAGAACACAGACCCTAAGGCAGCTCCTAATGGGTGCTGGGTTTAGCAGATGAAACGTGGGGCCAACTGGACCAATGTAAGATACTGTTAAAAATCACACAGCAGCTTTCCCCACTGGATTTTCTCCCTTTTTCAAGGTAGGTTCCAAATAGACTTAAACTTAAGATATCCCTTCTCCACTCCTCTCCTCAATGCCTCTGGTTGCTATCTACTTGTGCAACAGTGCCAGCCAGAGACTGAATACAGTACTGCAGATCAGTAATTCATTTAGCAGCTCCTTGCCCTATTTGTCTCATCTCCCAGTTCAAACCTGCCTTTTGTCCACTTAGAAATTAGTGCTAGCAACAGGGATGATTGTCTAGTAAGGTTACGGGGGTAACAAGCAAATGCCCCGATACAGTCCTCGCAGTGGGTTGAGTTTGACGGTGCCCCGTTGAATATTTTTGGAGGTGACAGAGAATAAAAGCGGTAAACAAAGCAAAGGTTCAAGTTTTAAAGATTCCCTTCTTGGGTCCTGTATCACTGACTCCACTGGGACTTGATCACTTACCATAAAGCATCTTATTAAAAAAAAAAAAAAAATCTACTAGCCTTGAATCTGTAGATTGAAACAAAAACCAGATAATTCATACATCTGGCGGATTCATAGATTGCAAGGGCAGAAGGGATCACTGTGGTCATCTAGTCTGACCTCCTGGATAGCCCAGGCCACAGAACTTCTCCAAAATAATTTATAGAGTAGATATTCTAGAAAAAACATCTAATCATGATTAAAAATGGTCACTGATGGAGAATCCAGCATGGCCCTTGGTAAACTGTTCTGGATCAAAATGATAAGGTCTAATCAGCATGGTTCTTGCAAAGGAAAATCATGTCTCACTAATCTACTAGAGTGTTGGAACGTATCAATAGAGCCCGTTGTCATAATTTATTTAGACTTTCCAAAGGCCTCTGACAAGGTCCTGCACAAGAGGCTATTAAAGAAACTAATTAGTCATGAAGAATCACTGGCATGGGTCAACAAGATTAACAGCAGGTGCCTCAAGGTGCTGTACTAGGTCTGGAGTTCAGTGTCATCTAGACAAGAGGGTGAGCACTGCAGTGGCAAAATTTGCAGATAATACCCAGTTAGTTAGGTTTGGTGAGACCAGAGAGAACACAGAGGAACTCCAGAGGGACCTAATCAAGCCAGATGAATTGGCAACATGATGGGAAGTGATGCTTAGTGTTGATCAAGGCAAAGTAATGCACACTGAAGGGAGGGGAGGGGGGGAAAGAGCTACTCATACAGTGTACAGGATTCCAAATTAACTGTATGAACTCAGGAGACGGGCCTGGATGTGACAGCTCAGTGAGACCTTCACTCAATGTGCAGTTGGTGAAAAACAGCAAACAAGATGGCAGGATGTATAAGGAATCGGATGCAGCATGCTATAGAAAATATTCTAAGGTCTTTAAAAATCTGTGGTTTGCGGATACTGTGTGTAGTATCGGGCACCCCATTTCCAAAAGGATATTGCATAACAAGAGGAGGTTCAGAGACGGGTGAAGAGAATGATCAAGGGCCTGGAAGAACACTCATACGAGGGGAAGTTTGCTACCATTTTAATCTTAGAAAGGAGAAGAATAAAAGAGGACAAGAATATAAAATAATGAATGGTCTAGAGAAGGGGAGCTAATGTTCTCCTTTCTCGAGCAAGGAGACATTCAATTAAACAAAAGCTGGGTCATTCTAACCGATAAAAGGAAATACTGTTTCCATATAGAGTATAATTAGATAGAGGAACCAATGCAGATGTTGCTGAGGATTAGCATTTAGCAGGGTTCAAAGAGGGCGTGGGAATTTAGATGGATAACAGGAATAGCCAGGGTTATCACAGTTAATGCTAACACAAATTTCAGAAGGGATATTAAACGTCATGCTTCGGGGTTAAAGCCAATCTCTTAACTATTAGGGATTAGGATGAGGCCTTCATGCGGGCAGATTACCCCATATTTTCCTATGGCGGGCTTCTTTCACTTTCCTCTGAAACACCTGGCCACTATCTGAGCCAGGTTACCAGACTGGACAAGGCACGGGTCTGATGCACTCTGGCAATCCCTACGAGATCCCCTACAACTGCCTAGAAGAGTAATCACAGCATCCCTTTACCAGCCATCCCAGCTGCCTCCTCCCCTCCTACTCCAGCAAGCTGTGCACCGCAACCAGCAAAGGTTCATGACACAGGCAAGAACGGAAAAATCCCTGATAACGCCTGAGATACTTTTAGTCTTAATGCTGCTGCTGCTGCTTCTATCCGGTCTCCAGGATAAAATAAGTAGCCTTGGCCCCAGCTAAAGGAGCCTTTAGACAGGAGCCAGGTCCTCAGCTTCAGGGCACTGAAGCCACAGATTAGCTGATAACTGGCTCTCCCACTCTCCTTCGACCAGAAGAGAGTTTGGCTCCCTCCCCACTGGCTGGCTGAACAGTGCTAGAAACAGGGTTAGCAGGAACTGGGTCTAAACCCAATCTGAGGCCCAGGTGGACACAGCCTAAATCCAGTCACAGTTTGCAAGCTTTACACAGTAACCTGAAGTGGGAAGCACAGATGGTCCCAAGCCTCAGACCCAGATTTAGAAACCCCACGCTCACTGCACAAAAGTTCAGGGGATTTCAAAGCGGGGGCTCTGCTTTGCCGCCACTCTGAATAACTGCCAACAGGGAGAGGTTTACAATCTCAATCACGGACAGAAATACAGGAGTCAAGTGAGAGGGGCCCCGCCAGACGGATTCTCCATAGAAAGGTTTGTGGATGAAGATCATCATCTGCTGTGCCTGTAAGCCAAACACTGCAGACTTGGGATGGTGCATCGCAACCCAGAACATTTACTCCTGATTTACCCCAGGATTTTTAACCTGACCGTATTTTAGTGTTTGAAAACCAGCCGTTCCTTTATACACCTGCTGCCACCCTGAAGTTCAGGCTTCTGCATTCCCCTAGGAAGGGTTGGCAACCAGGACCACTAGCACAGTCCTAGGATGCTGCTCTGGTTAGGTGTCTGCGATGTCCCTGGGAGGGAAAGCAGATCTCCAAATTCAGATCCTGACAGGATCAGTCTGTCATTTTGTCTAGGGGCAACTGGTTTTCTAGTCATGATTGTCACATGCCAAACAGTGTATTTGTTTAGAGGTGGACACAGATGCTCTTTTAAAGTAACCGGGAAAGCTAAGAATCTGGGCTTGGTAGGCTGGGAGCAAGAGAAAGTAAGAGCAAAACCTGCCTGGATTCTCCAGCACTGGCTGACCCACTCCAATGACTTATAAGCAGAGACTGTATCGGCTCCGGCTGTAATCCTGTTCTGTGAAGGCAGGCGAGATCTGGGCTGAGATCCATTAGAGGATGTTCCGTGCCTTTCCCTGGGATGGCTCTTGAGAATGCCACTCAGTGGATGCGGGAGACACGTGCATTACTTTAACAACGTTTGTTCCTCTAATGGGGCTTCTCCAGTTTCTGTACACTGCAGGAGCCTGTAACCCTCGCCCGTCGCTGCATGCTGGGAATGTCATCGTGCTGATGTTCCTGACTGCTGCATTCAACCTTTGGATGAGATAATTCAATCCCTCCCCACCCACCCCCAAAATCCCCCCATTAACACCTCTCTGTGTAGTTCTTGGCAGTCTCCCCACGGATGGCAGTCTCTCCGTGGATGGTGCTGTCTCCGAAGAGGAGTCATCATTTCCAAACTGCTCTCCCTTGTTTGTTCCCTGAGCCCCTCTCTCTCAGGAGATGTCTTTATGACGGCGTGAAGTATTGAGAGAGAGAGTTTGGCCGGATCGCCGGCCTCGGCCTCCACTCCAGTCATGGGCTGAAGAAGCGTCGTACCACCAAATGACCCAGCAGGACCACGACCAACACCCCCATCATGTACAACACGTAAACGTTATCCAGCTCCAGTGCTGCCACCTAGCAGGAGAGAGAATTGGCAGGTGAAAGACGCAGCAACAGGATGATCCAATTGCACTAGTGTTGCTGGCATGCCTGGCACTCAGACATCACCTGGGTTGCTTTTTGCACAAATTTGGCAGCATCGGATTCATTAAAATATGCTTGTGCTCTGCCCTGCAACCGAATGAGCCAGATTCTGATCCCCTTTACACCATGGTAAACCCACAGAAACTTCAGATCATCATCAGTGAATAAGCGTTTTCATCCATCAGCCAGCTCGAGGGTACACACAATAGACATGCCTGCTGCAGTTAAGGGGTCCAATCAGCCCTTTACTTTCAGTACAGCAGTTTCAATATAAAAACTTAAGAACGGCCAGACTGGGTCAGACCAATGGTCCCTCTAGCCCAGTATTCTGTCTTGCGACAGTGGCCAGTGCCAGATGCTTCAGAAGGACTGAACAGAACAGGTAGTGATTCATCCCCTGTCATCCACTCCCAGCTTCTGGCAGTCAGAGCTAGGGACATCCAGAGCATGGGGTTGCATCCCTGACCATCTTGGCTAATAGCCATTGATGGACCTATCCTCTATGAACTTATCTACATTTTTTTTTTAGCCCCATTACAGTTTTGGCCTTCACAACATCCCCCTGGCAAGGAGTTCCACAGATTGACTGTGCATGGTGTGAAGAAGTACTTCCTTTTGTTTGTGTTAAAATGGCTGCCTACTAATTTCATTTCCCCTTCTTGTAACACAAGAATTAGATTCTCTGTTTCTTGTGTTACGAGAAGGGGTAAATAACACTTCCCTATTCACTTTCTCCACACCATCCATGATTTTTACAGACCTCTATCATATCCCCCGCCCCCCAGCTGTCTCTTTTACAAGCTGAAAAGTCCCAGTTTTTTTAATCTCTCCTCATATGGAGGCTGTTCCATACCCTTAATCATTTTAGTTGCCCTTCTCTGTACCTTTTCTAATTCTAATATATCTTTTTTGAGATTGGGTGACCAGAACCGCATGCTGGTGTGGGTGAACCATGGATTTATATAGTGGCGTTATGATATTTTCCATCTTATTATCTATCCGTTTCCTAAGGGGATATGGCTCTCATCTCTTCTATTATCGGACACTCACTAACACGGCAGGAGAAGGACCTCACTCAGATCTACACTTTCTACGCGGCCCTCAAATTTGGAGTGCTCATTTTTCAGATGTCCAGCTTTAAACAACCAGGACCTGATTTGCTGAGCACACTCAACTGCCACCAGAGACAACAGGAGCTGTGGGCGCCTAGCCCTCCTGAGAACTGGATTGCTCGTACACACAGGGAGGGTGCTTAGGGTACTAGACTAGGGCTGGGGAAACCCGGGTTCATTCCCTGCTCTGCTACAGGCTCCCTGTGTGACCTTAGGCAAGTCATTTAGCCTCTCTGTGCCTCAGTTTCCCACCTGTAAAGTGGCGATAATACCACTGGCCCGCTACACAGAGGTGTTGCGAAAATAAATATGGAAAAGTTTGTGAGGTGCCCAAATATCATGGAGATGGGGGCCATGTAAGTACCTTAGATAAATAGATACTGGTGTTTAAGTGTGGATTAAGTACCTAATTTTAGGTTCCAAGTTTGAACATTTTGGCCTAACTCCTGAAGCATCCCCGCAGCTGGCTGCATTCTGATGCGTCCCCCTCTGTGTCACAGCACCCCCAACTGGTCAAAGCTCAGCTGCAAGCGCCTGTGACCCAATTTGACCAGCAACACTGCTCACAAGCCCAGCTAAGCGAGGAATCGTGCTGTCCCTAGCCCGGCCCAGCTGCCCTGCCGAGAAAAAAAGCCCGGCTCACTTACCCATCCTCCTTGGTCGGCGATCCACTGGGCGATGCGGTTGCGGAGCACGAATTCTGCCACGTAGCGAGCGATGCTCCGGAGGAAGCCGGTCACCCCATGCTGGTACACATGAATCGCCATCCGGTAACCGAACCCCAGCAGCGCAATCACCCTGCCCCAGTTAATGCCACTGTCAAACAAGCTGTAACAGAACCAAACCTCCTGGTTAAAAAAAACACAACACGCTGGTTCTGGTGCTCTGCTGCCCCCTGTTGGGCTGCTCCGTCCACTCACATTACTCTGCAGCTGGTGGAATGTCCAGGGGTTCACAGTTGTGTCCTGTGCACCCCTGGAGCACTCTCAGCCCTCAAGCTACATCCTACCCTGACAAATTTAGTAACAGCTTAGTGGTGAAAAACAAGCACAACTAATTGCGCAGTTCTGCTCTCCCACACGCTCAACCACAACCACTAACAGTTTGCACTCTGTGAGCTATCCTGGAAGGAACACACTCGCCCTGGGGCTTTATCTATGCAACAGAGATATGCAGGTCTAAACAGGATTGTGACCCAGGCATATTAGGACACGATTTTTTCTTCGCCTGGATGCATGAAAATTAAATACCTCCCACAGGGCTGGATTCTGATCTCACTTTAGCCTGCCAGCTCTTTAGGGCAAGGATGGACTTCCAACATATAGCTGTGCAGCATCAACCCAACGGGGGCCCAGTCCTGATCTGAGCTTCCAGGTGCATACAAACAACAGCCGTTTACATGGGGTTTCGCACCAGTGTCACTATACTGAGTTACTCCTGATTTACACCAGAGTATGTGTGTGACGAGAATCAGGCCCCGGGTTTTAACCTGGGTGCCTGTCATGGCTATTTCTGTTCGCACCACTGTAGAGAAACTGTTCTAATGCAGGTATCCGTCCTGCCCCACAGCATAAAGAGGAGGATTTTCATAATGCAGATGGGGGCCTTCCAGAGCATCATGGAAAGAGACGAGTTAGTGGAGACGGAGGAAGGAACAACACTGAAAAGGCAGGATGGAGAGTGAGTGACAGAGGTTAATTTACCTGTTTGCTGTGCGTTAACCGCCTCAGGCTGGCAAAGCGTGGCTTCCCGAAGAAAGGGAGCAGGAAGAAAGGACAGGAGAGACAGTTAGGCAATGTACAGCATGTGCCCGGGGGGGAAGGCTAGGAGAGGCGTGTTGGTGTGGAGCCTGTCAGCGTCGAGAAGCTGCCTCCCCTTCCCAGCATTGCCGTGACACAGGGCTAGCATTTGTACAAGGCCTGGCCTAACGAGGGAGGAAGTGGATAGGGAATTAGACGCCTAAGGCAAATCACTTCATCTTTTCTGTGCTTCTGATCCCCAGCTGTGAAACAGAGCTAAGCCGGAATTCCCCCCCATCACAGGGGGCCTGCAGGGATAGAATCCATTGATGGTTGCGAGGTGCTCAGATACCATGGTGATTCAGGGCATGAGAGAACCCAGACAGAATGAGGCCTCTAGGGGCTATCACAAAATAGGGGAGATAGCCGGGGGGCAAGTGGGAAGGGAACCACAGTCTCCTCAGGGGCCTTTGGATTCACCAGACATGCCTGCTGTCTTCCCCTTCACCCCGGGATAAGCCACCTCACCTGTGGCCAGGCAAGCAATAGCAGCAGAGGGGTGAAGTGATTTCCTCTATCTCCTCTCTGATATGGGAGGGACATCTAAAGGGCAGGTGGGGCCACTGGACTGTACAAAATCCAGCACTCTAGGAAACTGCCCTGATCCCCCTGCATCTCTGCAGCCATTTCAACACAGCATGCATTAGTCAACGCGCCAAGTCCGTCAGGCTGCTCTTGAAATCGGAAGGTTTCCGGGCACCGCTGGTCCGTTGCTTGGTTTTAGACACAGAGAGCAGGCTTCTCCCCTGTGTCCAAACTATTCTCAGCGCAAGGGGCACCAGGAAACCGATGAGAGGGTCTATGCCAGTCCCGGTGTGAGTTACAGCAGCCTGGGAGACTGAGGACTGGTGTAACGAAGTGGAGCTCTGCCCTTTGCCCTCCACGGGGGTGGAACATGCCCAGGCCAGGAGTCAGCGCCACCAGCTTTATGCCAGCTCAGAGTTCACACAGGGATGGTCAGTTACAGCCAGAATCCAGTCCCTTTTGCATAGCCCGAGGAGCTGGGAGGATCACATGGGAAGATCTAGCCCTGTACGTTCTCTGCACTATCAGAACAGGTTCCCTCTCCACCCACTGACCTCTGAGAGAGACTCTCCTCCCACTGCGAACGAGCAAGCTAGATGATCAGAGTCCCAACTCCTCAGACTCTTTGCTTTCACTTTTCACCCCTCACCCGGCCCCGCAACAGCAGGGCAGGAGGACTGGCAGACAACGCCTTCCTTAGAGGACTGTGGAGTAACGAGGTCTGCGTAGTACCTAAGATCAAAGGCTAGACTGAGCTGGTTCAAGGTGTCTGATTGTCAGAGGCACTGAGGCCCTGCAGGGCCCGCTGCCTGAAGCTGTGTTTGCTTAGCACCGATTGGAAATCAGGCCCTGCGCTTTTAACCGTCAAGCCTTTCTAACTGTGAAGAAAAACCTTTGCAATGGAGGCTGACACACTGCTGCCCAGGAACAAAACAGTGACTATATTCCCCTCTCGTGCTGGTTTTACACCAGTGTAACTCCAGACATAGGTAAAATCCCTCCTGATGTCACAGAGAGGAGAGCCAGGCCCCACTACTCTGCCAGCTCAACCAGCGTTTAGTTGTCATGATTAGGCTTGAGTCTGATGGGACAGATTTTCAGCACGGGAGGCCAGCAGGCCATCCATCCTTCTGCATGCTCATTAGCACATGCAAGGACTGCCAGTACATTTGCAAACTGGACCGAAGACCCATTTACACGCTGCCAAATCCGACATGGATGTATGATGACAGACGCAAAAGCAGACAGGTAGAAAATGCGGGCATATTTCAGACACTGCTTCATGAAATGCCAGCCTTCCATTGTGAAGCAGTTCACGGCTGATACCAGCTTCTCTGGGACTATGGGCTGGGGTTAGGGGTGGAATTTGGGTGCCAGCTGTCCTGGTATTGTGGGCAGAGCTTGGGTAAAACAATGCCAATTTTCGCTCCTCTGATTTTCACCGTGCGTGCCAGTCGGACCCTCTCTGCAACATCACCAGCGTTCCTTGGGAGTGCTGGGAGCTGGCTGCCTTACCTGGAGGCTATCTTAGTGAAGTACTCATAGGCATTGTCCTTCGTGGGCTGCAGGGTCTTCAGCATGTTCTGAAACTCTGCGTCATACCGCATGTTGATGTCATCTCCGATGATAGCCAGGCGCCTGCCCACCTGGTTACTGGTGCTGCCAAGAGGATGGAAAGCATTAGAGATGGGCCCAACTTCCACGCAGGGCCAGGAGGATCCAGGGTCAGGCCACAAATAGGGTGTGAATCCCACCCTGAACATGGATTGTGTTGGGTGACGTACGATTCAGTCTGTAATGGGAAGAGCTTTACCTGCCCGGCTCCTGCTGGATCTCTGCAATCTCGGGGTCCATCGGCACCTCCCCTCCACCCTCTTCCCTCTCCTGCTGGTAGCGGTAGAAGGCATAGCTCCGGAACACCTCCTCGGTCTCCTGGGCCACCTGATCTTCTGAGGGAGAGACAATGATTGGCAGGGTCAGGCAGGCAGCTCCTCTGGGGTGCGCAGGAGTGAGGAAACCCCTCCTTATCCTCATGCTCTTATAACACTGGGGAAACTGTGCGGCCCCTCTCATATCCCGAAGAAGTGGGCTGTAGCCAACGAAAGCTTATGCTCCAATAAATTTGTTAGTCTCTAAGGTGCCACAAGTACTCCTGTTCTTTGAGACAGTGTGTCCCCACGGCACTAACCCCTGCACTGCTGCATTCTCCATCATTCTGATGGACCAAACGACCACTGTGCTCCTTAGATAGCTAGCCCTTCGCACCAGGGACTGGCTCTGCAGATTGGTCCGCACGGGTCTGCTGTGCTTTGGGGGCTCTAGAAACCAGCAGAGGAGCTTGAAGCATTGTCAGATGCCATGTGAAACACCTGGCGGGCTTGCCCTCTATGCAGAGCTGCACCCGTTTGATTAAATTAAACCAGTGCCAAAGGCGGTCTGGGTGCCCTTATTCTGGCCTGCCCTAGTGTTCTTTCAGTTTAGCTGAAGTCAATTAGAAAAGGGTTTAAAATGAACTGAAATTATAATACTCAGATATGCTTTTCATCTCTATCTCTCATACAGAGGTCAGTATCGTCATCTCCATTTTACAGATGGAAAAACTAAAGGTACAGAATAGGGATGTCACTTGCCCAGGTTCACCCAGCAGGCCACTGATACAGCTGGGAACAGAACCCAAGACTCCTGAGTCCCTGGCCAGTGCTCTCTCCACTGCCCCACGCTGCCTCCCATAATAAAGCCACTCAAACTGAAATAAGCATTTCCACACAGGACTTTGTACCAATAGAACTAAATCAGTTTAACTAAACCAGTGCAATTTTTTGGTTAGATAAGGCCGTAGCAACAAGCCTCGCTACAGGATCAAATGAGGGCTGAACTTGGACCTTGGAGGGAGCATATCAGTGGCAAATAGGGTACGAAAATTAGAGAAGTTCAAGACGAAACAAGTCAAGGGCTAACTGGGAGACCCTTTAAAAACATGAGGATTCCCATATCAAAGATACAACCACAGACCATGGGGCTCCCACCCCAAGTTACATGCAGAGAGCACACTCCAGAAGGAGAGGAATTCAAACAGATGTGATGCAGTCACACCATGGAGAGCCTCTGTTTTTTGGAAGCTTGACTTGAGACTTGGATTTTTCAGAAGTGCTGAGAACCCACAGCTCGCTCGCACTGATTTCAACTGCAGCTGCAGGCACTCAGCACCTCTGAAAATCCAAGCCCCAAGGTGTCCGAAATCAGGCACTGAAAAAAGCCCTAGAGGCTGCCAAAAAAATCAGTGGTCAACTTCAAAAGTGTTAGCTTCATGTTTTATTGCTTTTAAACAAACATGCACCCATGCAAACCAAAGCAAACTTTTTTATGAGTGGCTTTCTAAAAATGAGATGTACAGGAGAACTTTTATCCCCAGGAAGCAATGCCAATTCTCATGATTTTATCACAGGTTTCACAATACTTGATGTCATTCTTAAAGACCCAGCTGCTGGAGTCAGGTGATTATGTAAAAAAAAATCGTTTCTGGCCTTTGTGTTTGTGGAGAAAAGCTTGAAAATGCAGATTCCTAACCATTTCAGAGAGTTAGTCAGAGAGTTTATGGCCAAATGGGAACGCTAAATCATGCAGTCTGATCTCCTTTGTAGCACAGGCCACCAACACACCCTGCACCCGCACACTGACCAAACAACCGAAATGAGACCAAAGTATTACAGCTCCCAGGAGACCAGGCTATTATAAGCCACAAGCAGAGAACAGGAGGGTCAGAGGTATATCAATGCCCACGGCCTCGACGATGGCAGGGAAAGATTGAGAGATCCCCAGATAATCCTGGCAGGTGACCTGTGCACTGGGTGAAAAAAAAAAAACAACCCAAGTTCACTGCCAAGCTGACCTGGGGAGAAATTCCTTTCTGACACCACATATGGCAATCAGTTAGACCCTGAGCACATGAGCAAGAACCAGCCAGCCAAGCACCTGAGACAGAGGATGCTCAGTGCCACCTCAGAACTGTGGCTCTTCCAGTCCAATGTCCCATCTCCAGCTGTGCCTCAAAGGGGTGGGGATGGACCCTCCCAGAATACACTGGAGTGTGGGGAGCAAAATCCCTTCCTGACCCCTGCTGGTGTCTGGCTGAAACCCTGAAGCATGAGCTTTTAGGAGCATAAGAAGTAAACCAGAAGTGAGTCCGAGGGCTGCTGAGTGCTCCCCACACCATCACAAACAACCCCATCATAAAATCACGCTCATAAATTTGTCCAGCTTTCTCTTAAAGCAAATTAAATTGCTTGGCCCTTCCTCCTTTCCCCTCCCCACTAACTCCTAGTGGAAGCCTGTCCAAGAACCTCACCCCTCTGATGGTTAGAAACCTTCTTCTAATTCCCAGCCTCAGTTTGCTCATGGCCCGTTTAATGTCCATTTGTTCTTGTCCCAAAAACGTCCTTCCGCTTAAATAACTGCACCCTCCCTGGTATTTATAGAGAGTAATCCTAGCACCATCGGCCTTATTGTTACATTAAGCAAGCCAAGTTCTTCCAGTCTCCTCTCATAAGCTAGGCCCTCCATTCCCCTGATCATCCTAGCAGCTCTTCTTTGCACCTGTTCCGGTTTGAATTCATCTTTCTTGTACCCGAACTGTATACAGGATTCCAGACGAGGTCTTACCAGTGTCTCCTACAAGGGCATTAATCCTTCTCTTCATATAGCTTATGGTCAGAAAGGACCATTAGATCGTCTAGCCTGACCTCCTGCATATCACAGGCCATTGCATTTCACCCAGGTACTGCTGTAAAGAGCCCCAATAATGAGTTAAATTAAAACATTTCAGTCCTCTGAAGTCTAAACCATTATGTGCCATCAGCAGAGAACAGGAAAGACTGAGGTGCATCGATACAGGAGCCCATTGCAATGGCAGGGAATCGATTAGGTGAGATGTGCCAAGTTCAATCACTGGGAGGCAAATGAAAAGAATTCAATATTGATTAGTTTTAAAAATCTCATTCTGAGATTTTTTTTTGGAGGGCAAGGGCCTATCACAATCGGGTCCTGGTCCAGGACTGAGACTCCAATGCCAATAATAATTTTTGAACACTTGAGGTTGGCCATACTGCCCATGTATATGCCTTGTTGTTTGTAAGTGTGAATGTCTCAATGTGAATTGTTACTGGAATCATAGACTGCTATAAATGTCTGGCAAGTGGGAGCCAACCCATCAACCCAGCCTGGCATCTCTCTGCAGCCACTGCAGGATTGTTCCCTACAGGGTATTTCCTAACAATACGTCTGGTCTAGTTATAAATTAGGGTTACCATATTTAAAAAATAAAAGAAAGAGGACACTCCACGGGCTCTGGCCCCGTCCCTTTCCCACCCCCGGCCCTGCCCCAACTCCGCGCCTCCCCCCTCCCCAACTCCGCCCATTCCCCGCCCCTTCCCCAAAGTCCCTGCCCTAACTCCCCCTCCTCCCTCCCAGCCACGCGAAAAGGGCTGCCCGAGCGTTACCGGCTTCACGGTTTGCCGGGCAGCCTCCAGACCCTGCGCCCCCGACCGGCGCGTCCCCAGCGCAGCTGGAGCCCGGGAGGGAAAGCGCCCAGCCGGGGGCGCAGGGTCTGGAGACTGCCCGTCAAACTGTGAAGCCGGTAGCGCTCAGGCTTCGGGCAGCCCCCATGCCTCCGGACCCTGCGCCCCCGGCCGGGCACTTCCCCTCCCGGGCTCCGGCGGCTGTGCTCCTCCCCTGACTCTTCGGCTCTGTTTAAGAACCAAGCCGAGCGCTACCGGCAGCCCCCTTGCCTCCGGACCCTGCGCCGCCGGAGCAGAGCAGCTGGAGCCCGGGAGGGGAAGTGCCCGGCCGGCGGCTCGGGGTCCGGAGGCAAGGGGGCTGCCCGAAGCCGGAGCGCTCGGGCAGCTTGGCTCTTAAACAGAGCCGAAGAGTCAGGGGAGGAGCAGAGCAGCTGGAGCCCGGGAGGGGAAGTGCCCGGCCGGTATTTTTCCTGGACATGTTCGGCTTTTTGGCAATTCCCCCTGGACGGGGGTTTGATTACCAAAAAGCCGGACATGTCCGGGAAAAACCAGACGTATGGTAACCTTATATAAATAGCCCAAGCGATGGGGCTGCCACCGCTTTCCCTGCAAAGATTCTTGTGCAGTTGTATAGATCCACCAGGTGAGTGTGGACAACGAAGGCTTGCCTAAGCCATTTTCGTGCCATCCCTTCTTATTTGATCACTTGCTATCTGAGCTCACTTACATCAGTTTGTCTGGCAGCCACAAATGCCATCTGGGTTTCTGTGTCCTTTGCGTGACCTGGTGACGATAACCGGAAGAAAGCCATGCTCTCACACAGCATTGCTTCAGATGCTTTAACCACTAAATTCCACACACACACTCACACCATGTGGCTTCAGCAGCATTCCTAGCATCAAACCAGGGGCAAAGAATGTTTCCTTTTCATGGCTGAAATGTCTCTCTGGAGCACTCGAGCCAGGCACAGGCCTTGTTCGGCTCCCTCTGCACAGAGGTGAATTTTAGCGTGACTTCAGGCCAGTCCCTTGACTCCCAAAGCCCCAGAGAACTGTGCTGCTGCAAAACAGAAACCTCGGTGAAACCCAGGGGATGCATCTGAAGCCGAGCTGCCCTGCAGAAAGGCTGCTGCTCGTCCTTCCAGACATCCCCACCTCTGCTCTGCACCAGCCGGTGTCCAAACCCTCTGCTTTGATAACAAAGACAGGAGAGATAAGTCACTAGCATGGCAGGATGGGTCTGAGGCTCAGCCGGAGATAGGGGGCAGGGGGTGTTTTGGATAAGCCTGTGATTTTTTCTGGACACAGCCGCTTCTTCCCCAGAGTCAGGATTGTAAACAGCTCTCGGCTTGGAACGCCAGGTATTCTGGGCTCAACGCATACCATGCAGAGCAGTAATGTCACCTGGCTGACTGTGCGAGATAAAAACAAAGCAGGCTCCCACACACGCTCAGGAAGTGAGCCAGCGGGGTAAAGGTGGCTGGATCCACACAACAAAGGCTGGCGTAGAGTTTCCCCACTGTTGCTATCGTGGTGCAGACAGGCACTCTCGACACTGGTGGCTCCCACGCTGGAAGGGGAAATCTAGCGGACACGAGGCCCATGTTAGGGCTTGTCTCCATTTGGAAATTTACCCTAACAGCTATTCCAGAATCAGAATGTCCCCATGTAGGGAGTCCCCAGCTAAGCACGGCAGCTCTTAAGAACCAATGGTAACAGACCACCTTATAATGCCCAGTATTACATAGATCAGGGTCCCTATGGTTGACCCCAACCAGCTAATTTGTGTTAAGTTACAAATTGCCTTGTCTACACTATGGTTAAACAGCACACCTTTTTGCCTAGTGAAGACAAAAGTATTGGCTTAATTAAAGACTATTCACCTGCTTAAATATAAAGTACGTGCATAAGCATTTGTAGGATCAGAGTCTAAATGCCGACACAAGGTGCAAAGCAGTGGAGTACGGGGCCCATATACATTTAAACTCAGGTCTGGGCATGGGCCATTCATATGAGTTTCAGAGGTGCCAAGCACTTGCAGTTCCCATTGACTTCAGGCGGATTTGTGGGTCCTTAGCAAGTCTGAGAAATGACGCCCAAGATCACTCCAATAACACAATTATGGTTTGGAAATAGATAACTGGGTAATTGACCAATGGATAGATGGAAGCAGACAGTGAGTCAGAGACACTGTGAGGTTACATAAAATGTAGGTTGTGTAAATAAAGGGATGGGGGGAGGGGAAGGGATGACAAACACCCCCCAACCCCTCCTCGCCGATACTTTCTGGGGTTGTTTTTGATTCAGCGAGAACAGATTTATTTGGATGTAAACAATTCCCGGACTGTGGCAACACGGAACGCAAGGGTGTAGTGCTGGCCAAAGGGGAACCAGAAAACGAAACTGACTGACTCACAGTTTCAATGAAACACAGAAGAGTAAATAAACAGCATGACAAACAAAGAGGAGATAGGCTAAAAAAAAAAAAAAAAAACACTTTCTGTTTTAATAACCCCAGATGTTATTACTAGTAACACAGGGACAGAAGTATTCTGGGACAGGGCCCGTCTTTTTGTTCTGTGTTTGTACAGCTCCTAGCACAAGGGGGTCCTGGTCCAGGACTGGGGTCCTAGATGATCCAACAGTATAAATAATAATCTTTTTGAAATATATATTTTTCAAATGCTACCCAACATCAATGTAACACCATCAGGTCTATAATTGAGAAATCTCCTCCACCCTTTTAAAAACAAAACAAAACAAAACAAAAAGATATGCCAAGTCATGACCAGCTCCCAGTACATTCTGAGTCAGATTCTTGGCATGCAGTTGCTCTGCACAGCGTGCTGCTTTGACGGGGATTGTGCAAAGGTGGCTTAAAACTCAGCTCCCCTTTGGCTCTGCACTAGACGGGGAATAGTGCAGTCTGCTTTACTTCAGCTGTCTACCTATGGATCAAACTGCAGCCAGGAATCAATGTGGTGTGGGGGCATCTTGGCCACATCCCTTTCCCTGTAGCCAAGCCCCCTTTTCTCTGCTAGGCCAGCAGTGGGGAGAGGGAGCATCTTAAAAGCCCCTACGCTAGTTCTACACCCCCCACCTTGCACTGGGGTGATCCTCTGGGTAGCTTCAAGGCTACAGTCTGCCTGCAGAGTGGTGCAAAACAGATGCTCTGCGAGGAAGAATCGACCCCATTGTCTTTTAGGCTATGTCTACACGACAGACCAGACAGTGGCACAGCTGTAAGGTCTCCCATGTAGCTGCTCTGTGCCGGCAGGAGAGGGCTCTCCCAATGGCATATTAAACCACCCCCAACGAGTGGCGGGTGAGCCTCTTGTCCACACAACGCTGTCCACACTGGCGCTTTTGTCGGTGAAACTTATGTCGGCCGGGGGTGTGTGTGGTTTTTTCACACCCCTGACCGACAAAAGTGCTAGTGTAGACAAAGCCTTAGATAGTAAACGCCTCAGGACAATGACCTCATCTGGTATGGCCCCAAGAACGCCATCAGCATTTAAATAGTGATAATGAATGACCTAACCCGAGGGTGTCTTTTCAAATGGGAGACATCAGTCAAGAACAGCCCTAATGCACTAAAAGGTGCATTTGTTTATACAAAGGCTGTTATCAGAGAGCGGCTACAGACCAAATTGTACCTGCTGCAGCTTACCTCCCCCTGACAATGGATACATGGATGCAATACAGTCAGGACTAGGACTCAGGAAAGCTTGGTTTGATTCTCAAGTCTGCCAGTAGCCTGGGAAAGTCACCCCAGCGCTCCATGCCTCAGTTTCCCCATCTTTAAATTGGGGACAATGATGCTGACTTCCTTTGTAACATGCTCTGAGAGCTACTGATGAAAAGTGCTATGCTTTATTATTAATAACCCTGGTTTAAGCGAAATCAGAAGTGGGCCAGCAGTTTCATTCGACATCATGCCAAATACATCTCAGGGCGTACCGAGTAAGAGTCTGGCAGCTATACAGTGGAAGGCGTTTCCCTTCCAATGTACTGGATGGAACAGTCTCTTCTGGCCTAGCTATGTTAGTGAGCGATTGCCAAATTGTCTTTGCCACAAGGGGAAGTTTCCCCTGTATGCTGGCTCTCCCTTGGTGGGGCAGCAGAAGTTTGGACAATATTTGCTGCGTCTTGATATCTTAAAACCATTGCTGTGGTTTGCAAACTCCACTTTTTAGAAATCTGCACAACACCAAGGGAACTAGATAGCTCAGGGGGCTGGAAATGTAATGTGGAGGTGAAAGATTGACTCCAGCCCACATCAACAGTAATTTAAAATAGCTGCCAAATGACAGATGTGCGATGGTCTGTGTGAAATGAATTTGGTGGGTCTCAGTTCAGTTCCCAGTGGACAAGCGTCCCCATCATAAAACCCACCACCCACCAGGGGGACTAGCTGAGTCCTGATCAGGGGCAATCTCAGCAGAGGCCAGGGATTGAATGAGCCATGGGGACTGATCCATCTTCTCACCCTAGAGGAGATTCCTCCAGGCCAAAGTCATGCTGGCATGGCAATGCGGGACAATCTTGCATAAGGGATGACTGGAGGTCAACCTTCTCCAGAGCTGTCAGGCTGGCACAGAACTTCACAGCAAGGAGTAAGCAAAGTAAGCCTGAAGGCTCAACTTGCTCCGCTCAACATTTGATTTCGGTTTTGGATGGATATTTTTCAGTCCCCACGCGGCCTCTGACTCAGGCAGGTCACTTCCCCTTGCGCTGAGGTAGGTGCTAAGTGTTTACTCATTTGCCTCTGCCAGTGAGTTCACCGCAGAACAAACCGACACAGGAAACAACATGCATTAATATTGCTGCAGAGCGCTTGGACGTAGCGTGGGGTGCACGGCCTGGGGGAGGGGGAAATTGGTTGTATTACTGCACAGTAGTAGATGGGCCCCGTAAATCTTGCCTGGACATGCTGCTTCCCCTATTGACAGGACAGAAATAACTTGCTTGCTTGTGCCTCAGAGAGCTGGGGGAGGGAGGGAAGGGATAGCTAGCTCCACAGTGCTGACACCTTGGCCAGATCTCTCTCCTTTCCCCAGCAACAGACCTCCATCCACTCCAGACCTATTTTGCTATCCTTCGCAGGCTAAGAAAAAGAAGGGACCATCAGATGGCTCATAAATAAGGCTGCGAGACTGTCACAGAAGTCACGGATTCCATGACTTTCCGGGACATCCATGACTGCTGCAGCAGCCAGTGTGGCTGACCCCAGGGCCGTCCCGGGGCCAGCCACCCTGAGTGGTCCTGGAGGCTGCCTGAGCAGTGGTCTCTGGGGGCCTTGGAGCAGCAGGAGGCCAGGGGTAGTCAGCACCCGCCACCAGAGCAGGGGCCAGCTGTTGGTCCCCGGGATCCCGCTGAGCAGCTAAGATTTAGTCAGGGATATTTATAGTAAAAGTCATGGACAGGTCACAGGCCGTGAATTTTTGTTTATAGCCCACGGCTTGTCCATGACTTTTATTAAAAATACCATGACTAAATCTTAGCCTTACGCATAAGCAGGATCATCGCCCTGAAACTGGTTTCCACAGCATGGTCACGTGAAGGATGGGTATTGGGGGTATTTTCCAACCACTTGTAAATGGTTTCTAGACCCAGGTATGGGTAGGCTTCAACCACCACATCTGAAGCATCAGGTCTTGGCTATTCCTGGAGGTAGGATGCCAGACTAGATAAGAATAGCTCCTTCCATCCAAGGATCCCAAAGGGTGTTACAGACATTAATGAGTTATGCCTCACCTCTCCCAATGGTTTGCATATTATCTTCATTTTACAGATGGAAAAACTGAGGCACAAAGAGGTCAGGTGATTTGCCCAAGGCCATACAGCAATTTGGTAGCAAAGCCATGGCCAGAACCCAGAAGTCCTAACTCTCAGCCCTGTGCTGTACCCACAACATGATGTTTCCAGGTGGATCTATGGCGGATTGGATTTCTGATCAATCATCCCGACCTCTGAGGCAAAACGGTTAGATTATACTGACCGTTGGCTGGCATTTCCGCCTTTGCAAGGTGACTGGTTCATTCCCAAACCCTGTGTCCCACCCGGCAGTCACAAGCAGTGCAAGCTGTTATGGATCAGCCTGTCTCACAGTCACAAAAATGACTAGATAGGAACAGACCTAGCCAGCCTGGCCTCTTCCTGGATTTTCCATTGCTTTCTATAGGAGCCAACAGCTTTCATTAAAAAAATTCCCACCTCCTTCCATGGCGGGGCCAGTCCTGTGAATCGGGGAACAGTCTATAGTTTAGACTTGACTTTCTCTGCCCTATGCTGCTCGCTCCAACCTGCTCCCTCCCCCTTAGCTTCACACCACACCTGCCTCTCTTACCCTCTTTTCCCCTGCCCGATCCTCTTCACCCCTTTCCCTTCCTTTTCCTTCCATTTAGCTGATCTCCTCCTAAGTATCCCCCCCTCCAATGGAATTAACATGCAATTTGCTGCCATCACATGGTTCGCTCTGCTTGTGTGTTCTGCCCGTTCGCCCACCTGTCTGTTGTGTCTGCTTAGACTGTAAACCGCTAAGAACCGTCTGCTACTCTGTTTCTAGAGCTCCTAGCACAATGCCCTTCCCCCACCCCCATTCTTGGCTGTCCCTTAGGCACTAGCATAATAAACATGATTAATAGTAATGTTCATGACCTAGTCACTCAGGCTCCCTCTAGCTAAGTTATAGCTGTATCTACAGAAAAGCCATCTCTAGCCCCTATTGCTCTAACGAGGTGCTAATGTCAAAGGCTCCCTGGGTACATTTAAATGCGGATTTGACAAACAGCCTCTGGTCAAGGGGAAAAGCCACCCCTTGCACAGAGCTGTGACTTGCTCAGGGCCCCACACGGATTTGGCAGCGTCCTGGTTTCCTGTTTTAGCCCCTAGACACCAGTGCCTCCCCAGACCTTAACTATTGATACAGATTGCTGCACCACTTGCATACTATGGGCTGCTGTGGTGCTCCCATCCCCAAAATCTAAGGTGATACCTTAGCCATGGGACTGCAGAAGCCCTTTGAGTCAAGATCGGAGCTTTGATCTTCCACACTGCTGCCTGATGGTGCATCAATTGAATTGATTCATTTAGGGTATATTCCTTATTTCATTTGACTTCCCACTGGTTATATCTATGGAGTATAAATATAACTTGGTGGGAAAATCCTACAGAACATCCCTATTTTGTGTGTCAGCAATCTGATTTGCAGGGCTGGAGGAAACAGATAGAAAATCCTATTTGGGTTTTGGTCCCAAGCCTATAGAATTCAGGAGAATATTAACCCTGATTTGAACACAAGGTCATCATCTCTTTTTAACCTTTCTGCAGGTGGCCTTGTAAATGGGGAAGTCACTGAGTCATTGCAAGTCTGACAACAATGCCACGATAACAACTATTTATACAGATCATTTCATATTCAGTGCAAGGTCCTATTGCCAAGACTTAAAAAGTATATAAATGAAGGACCCGATCCTGCAATCATTATTACATGTATATTACTGAGCTAGTATTAAAATAGACAGACATAAATTAGGAACTTCAGACAGTTTGAGAACAAACAATTCCCACTTTGTTTAGATGGGGTCCAGCAAATTGCATAGCTGATAATGATACTTACCTTCCTTGGTAAAGTGCTTTGAGAACTCCAGATAGGAGTTTTCCATATAGGTGCTAAATAATACTATACAAACAATGTTTTCTTCAATCATTTCCTTAGGGGAATTGAAAGAAAAGAGAGGAAAGAGTGCACATATAATCCTCCCAAGGACACAACAGAACCTAGTGCTAATTCTCAGAGTGCTAGTTCATCTGTCTAAGCCACTATTACCATAATATCTGGGCACCTCACAGTTTTTACTATATTTATCCTAGCAACAACCCTCTGAGGTAGGCAAGTGCTATTGTGTTAGCTATTACCCTATTGTGACACAGAGGGACTAAGATACTTTTCCAAAGTCTAGGCAGGGCAGGCAATCAATCCTAGGTCTCTGGACTCCTAGGTTAATGCTCTAACCACTGGACCATCCTTCTTCCTGGTACAATATCTTGCTCCCATTTACACAGGATCCTTTCCATATTTCCTAGCTTGTTCCTCTTGTGTAGCAAATTCAGTTCTTTTGCCTTTTTTAAGGAACCAGTGATGCTTTAACAACATAGGGGACATGCCAGGAGCAACCCAGGATAGGCAAAGATGGTGGAGCCCTGTTCGTCCCCTAAGAGACATTTGGTAGTGCAGGAATAATTCAGAATGATCCTCTGGGGGGAGAACTTGTTTTTTCCTGAGCAGCAGATAAATCTCTTAGCTCCCTACCAACAGCAAAAGAAAAATGGACAAAGAACCATGAGGGAAAATCAGAACCCAGAAAATGAAATCAAACCAGTCGCTAAAGCTTTCATTCACCCAGCAACCCCACAGCATGTCTCTGAGGGAGACACATTGCTCCATTTCCATTGACGTCAATGCAGTTTTTGCCTGAGACGGGAACTTAGGTTAACTTCAAACACTAAGTTATATCTGGATGTACATAGAGACAGAGCTTCCTCTTGACTTCACTGGGAGCAGAGCGAAGCCAACACTGAATCCCACTCAGATTGCGTGTGTGTGTGTGGGTGTGTGTATATAACACACGTGGTTATAGTTTACAGCCTGATTCTACAATTGTTATTCAAGCAAAATCCCACTAGCTCCAATGCGTGCTCTGCATAAGGACTGCCCTGATTTTATTTTATTTTATTTTAATACCTTACAAGCTTCGATAAGGCAGGGACTGTCTTGTTATGCATTTGTCCAGCACACAGAACAAAGGGGTTCTGAACCTAGCTGGGCCTCCAGATGCTACCGCAATGCAAATAATAATATAATCGTGACAGTGAAACAGCTCTGAGCTGGATGTGAACTGCATAGACAGTTAGGTGTAGTTACTGAAGGGGCGTTATTGACAGAGCTGCAGTGACTCATGCTCATGTACAAGTCTACCTGTAAAACAGGTTAAAGCGTCACCCATGCTTAAAAGGTGGCAGCGCAGAGGAATTCTGTCCATTTGGGACAGAAATGAGGAGCAGATCCTTTCGATTTGTTTTGGTCTCTGTTCTCAGAACATTTTCAATGTTTTGCCCCATAAATTTGCCAATGCGGATATTGCCAAGCCACATTTTGGAAAGTCATCATTACCCAACAGCTGACGTTCTCAGCCTCAACTCAACTGCGCTGCCATTAAGCATTGCCTGGCCTGGCTCGGGTCTCTTTAACATGGAGTACATTTGCCTATATGGATGGGAGGAGATAATGGCAATGAAGCTAGGCAAGTGCTGTGCAAGCTTCCCACCCATCACTCTGCCATTGCACCTCAATCCTCTGCATCCCACCGCTATTGCAGCCCTGCCCCCTCCCCGCCCCCCCAAACTCCACCAACACACTTCAGTCCTGACCTGCTGCAGCTCCCTTTGCTATTCCAGTCCTGGACTCCCTCCCCCATACACACATACACTGCTCTGCCGGTGCATCTCACTTCTGTCCTGCAGCTCTCTGGTATTCCAGTCCTGGACTCCCTCCCCCATACACACATACACTGCTCGGCCGGTGCATCTCACTTCTGTCCTGCAGCTCTCTGGTATTCCAAACTGGGCAGGCAACAGGCAGACAGAGACACACACGCTCCACCAGTGCACCTCAGTCCTGATCTGCACCACTAGATACTAACTCAGTGCCGAGCATCTCCTGAGCAAAGACTTGGCTGGTGTTGCCACAGACTTGAAACCAAGTCCCCAGAGATTAAACCTTGACCGGCCCATGTACTTCTCCCCCTCCCCTTTTTAAAGGAACCTGACAGGATACAAGAATTGTAATCAAAACAGAAAGGAATTTAAAAGAGACACGTTAAACCCCAGTTCGTAATAGAGACCTTGTTACCTGAATTGAGCCTCAGCGACGGTCTACGTCCCTCTCTGGCCCTGTGCCGATGATGGTCTGGTGGGTCGCTGCTGTTCCCAGAGGCCATGGTGGAGGGGAGCTTGGGGAGAGGGGATCAGCTTTACCCTGCAGAGGGGGAAACAAGGGAAGGCAGGGTGAACAAGGCGCTGAACCAGATTGCTCAGGGGAGGGCTCTGGGGAGCTGCAAACTGTGACCAGTCTGGTGATGCCAGAGGAGACAACTGGAGACTCAAGGTCTGTTCTGTGGCCTTGGATCCTTACACACCTCCAGGGACAGTCTTAGGCCCCAAGATAATTCTTCTTTAGAGTTTCTCCTCTTAGCACTTTGCCTCCCGCCTTCCTTTATCTCTGCACATCTGACAGCCTCCTGGCTCCTCCCCTCCCTATCCCACTCTCAAATCCCCACCCACACCAAGGTTCCTCGATCTCTCTGGCTGGATAGCATTAGTTCCCTCCAACACATCCTCAGGCTCCTCCTCCATCTACAGGATCACTCCCATGCCACGAGTCTTTATCATGCTCAGGACAATGAGATCCCCCTAGCACTCTGGTGAAGCACCTCACGACCACACACAAAGGTGCTCCTCCACAGGCTGCATGTTCACCCGATACCGTCTGGACTGAACTTGCCTTCAGCGAGGCTAGTTACCATTCCAGTCTGTACCATTTAGTCCCAGCGCGGATGGAGGTCACTAGTGTCGTACCACAACTGGTTCCAACAGTCCTACGTCTAGCGCACTGGTGACCTTTCAAAATCTGCTGCAACGCATTGCTTTTGGGGAGCTGTGCCGCAGAAACTGGAGAGACAGTTTCCCAGAAGGCACTGCAACCGTGACGATTTAGAGCGGTGCGAGCACAGATGCAGAGCAAGCTCTTAAAATGGTTCTGCACAACCAGCTGGGATGCACTGAACTGGTTCAGTGTCCTAGTGTAGCGATGGCCAGTGTATCCCCAGGAGAGGTTTGAGCTGTTTTCGCCTCTCAAGTGCACCCAAACAGTATGCCTATCCTGGGTCTTATTAGTTCCCCATTTCTCTTTATTCCGGAGCTACTATTTCCTCCTGTTCGTCATCTCATAGATGCCCTTAAAAAAATAACTATGATTAAAAATTCATTAGAACCCAAATCCCTGACTGCCCAGTCATCCTAAACCCAGGCCCAAATTTTATATCTAGTGCAAATCTCTAACCACAATGCTTAGCATGTATACAGTTCTTTATCAACACTTTATGAACCTGCCTGCCAGACAGGTATTCACTCAGCTTTTGCAGTGGGGGAAACTGAGTCACGGAGAGGGCTTGCCTGAACTTGCGTGACGAGTCGATTTCAGGGCTGGGAAGAAAACACAGCTAGTTCCTAGTCGCCTGCTCAGTGCAGGGGTTTCCAAACTGTGGTTCATGTACCACTGGTGGCACATGAGCTTGTTGGAAGTGGTACATTGTATCAGGGTTGTCAGTCCCTGGAAGCGGTACTGGGACAGAGGCCTGTTCCATGACATGGCCCCTTTTAGGCAAGATATTCAGGGGAGCGGCAGACTAACTGAGAAAGCAGGGGGGGGGGGGGAAAAAGGTGTTGATCAGGTGTCTACCTCCTTAATATGATAAAACCCAGGTGTCAGATGACCCCCAGGAGGAGAGAGGCAGACAGACTGAAGAAGAGAATTACAGGGGAGCATCAGGTCAGGAGAGAGGCTCCCTGAGCTGGGAACTAGAACCACTAGAGACTAGTGGGCTGGGGAAGCCTGCCTGATTCACAGCCCACCCCAAGGAGGCAGGTTGTGGGATTCCTTAACCAAGAGGAAAGAGTTGTGAGTCCACTGCAGAAGGCCTGTCAGAAAGATTCTTCTAAGAGGCCAGGGTGTTTAGTGGGACTGGCAAAGCTCCCTGGGCAGGGAACTGGGAGCCTTCCCAACATTCACCCACCTCCCTAGCTCCCCTCTGAGGCTTTGTCTACACTGGCACTTCGATGGCAAAACTTTTGTCATTCAGGGGTATTTAAAAAAACATCCCACCTAGAACGACAAAAGTTTTACCGACAAAAAGCGCCCTGCCGACAAACAGCAGCTACACGGCGTACCTTTTAGTGGCACAGCCATGTCGCTAAAAGCCTCGTAGTGTAGCCATGGCCTAAGCCTTCTCTGCCCATTTACACTTACACACTGTTGGAGAATAACAGAGTTACACACACACCTCATTAGACCTGGGCAGGAAGTGTTTTTTCCATCTTTCCAGGATTTCAAAACTTTCCTCCAAACTGAACTTGTTTGCAAAATAATAACTACAGTAAATAAATAAAAGTGACTCACCCGCCCTAAAACAGCCAACAGCATAGTGGTTAGGGCACTCACTGGGCCATGGGCAATCCTAGTTCAAGTTTGTGATTCCCCCCCTCCATCCTCCTCCCACCCCCGCTCCCTAATTTTATCAGAAATTCCTTCCTGGACCTAGAAACTTCTACGTTGCTGTGACAAGTCTTGGGTTTTTGACACATTTTTGTTAGAAAACATCACAGCGTTTCGGTGAAATACTCCCAACGTGCTCTAAACCTCATGTCCTCTAACCCTCCCAAAGGGACTCCCCTAGCCAAACTGCCTTCTCTTCTAATTCCCCCAGGCAGATCTTCACCAGCCACATACAAAACTTATTTGACTAAGTGTCTCTAAATATCTTAATTAACCCTATTAAGACCTAAACCAAGAGGACACAAAAAGGATTAATGTGCAGGTGGGACTTCAAACATCAGTTCTTCAGGAAGGTGTCATGTGAACAATAAAGTCTGTGAACTACAGCACTAGTACACACTCCTGGGCCAGATTCTCAGTGGCTGTAAATCAAGGTTGCAGTGTCTTCAATGGAGCTACCGAGGCATCTTTAAGGTGCCACCGGACTCCTTGTTGTTTTTGTGGATACAAACTAACACAGCTACCCCCTGATATTTGAGGCATATAATAGCTGAACATCAACATTTGGGAAGGCAGTGTGGCCTAGTGTAAGTTGTACTGTACCTCAATTAATAATGAATATTATATTGGTTATTTCTGTCTGGTATTGGTTAGCCATGTAAAATTAAGTTACTTAGTTTTGGTGGGTGCCCTTAAACAGGTTGGATAACGATGCACTGCCACAATTAGATGCTGTGCATAGCCAGTCCAGGGCTATGACCCTGTTTTCCAAGCCTTACAGAATATTGTCTCCAGAGGCAGAAGTCCAACAACAGAGGTGTGAAATACAATCCATCATTCACCTCAACAAGGTGCCAATGGTGGGGGGAGGTGGGACCTAAGGGGATGCAAAGCTTACTTATCAACAGGGCTTAGGAAATTGCTGAATGCTCATTTGCATCTCAATGCTCAGAAGACAATGCCAGCTGACAGGTACTCCTTGCTAGGTGCCTTGGGAACAAACAGAAGGTTTGGACTGTGCCTGTAGGGCAGTGGTTCCCAAACTTTAACAACTTGTGAACCCCTTTCACTAAAATGTCAAGTCTCATGAATCCCCTCCTAAAAATGAATATTTCCAGGGATTTTCTCCTTTACCTGAGTATAAATGATAAAAAGCAGTGATCTTGGAAATATAAAATGTGTCTTTATGACATGCTTATTACACACTATTTATTATCAATTATTATTTATCATCATTACAGTATTTTTATTACATTATGAAAACAGCAACACTCTTCCAAGATCTCACTTTCGTAGCTTGTATCACTTTGAATAAGCCTGTTATAAGACAAGGCTCCTATGTTTCATCAAGGAGTATCAGATGTGAAACAGCATAAAGGTATTTAAGAAGCCAACTCAAAGAGTTCCTGCTACACAAGCATTCAGGTCTTGAGCAGTCCAGGCTAACAACGCACGTTACAACAAAGCTTAAACTTGTTCTTCATAATAATTTTAAAAACAATACTAGCTGCCTATTTATTTTAAAAACAGCAAAAAATATCCACCTCCCTTTCCATTTCTTATAAGGAGTTTTGAAGTTTAAATCCCCTCCGTGTGATAGATCTGCTTAGCTCTTGGAAATCCAGAGGCTCCAGGCTGCTGGCCCCGTACTGCCCGGGTTCCCTATGGACAGCTCTGTCCGCCATTAGGGAATTTTTTCCCAAGAATCCCCTGTAACACTTCATGAACCCCAGTTTGGGAACCACTGCTGTAGGGTGACTGGTTTCAGAGTAGCAGCCGTGTTAGTCTGTATCCGCAAAAGAACAGGAGCACTTGTGGCACCTTAGAGACTAACACATTTATTTGAGCATAAGCTTTCGTGGGCTACAGCCCACTTTATCGGATGACTGATGGTCTTTCCTATATGCCATCCCCTTTTTTCCCCCCAACTTCAAATGTGCCCAGTGAGGGTGGTTCAGTTGGACCCATGGCTTCCTCTTTCAGCACTTCTTCAAGAGGGCAAGGGAAAAGGGAAAGGCTGTGTAGGGGATGGGAGGATTAGAGCTGGGGTTCAGAGTACAGCATGGAAGGAGGGCTGGCCTCACTGCCCCCCCACGAGGGCTAGTATCCCTAACCCTCTGCCTCCTGGCTGCAATCCTGAGTGACTAACCTCCCCCTGCTGGTTTCTGCTCTGGGCTTGGGTGGAAATGAAGCAGGCTGCCTTCGAATCTAGAGTCCCCATCTTCTGAGTGAGGAAAACCTTCAGTTACCTCCCTCACGCCCCAGCCAGTTCTACAAAGGTTTATAAGGTGCTTTTATACCGTGCTCACAGTGTTTCAGAAGGGCATGTGAGCATCATTATCCCCCTTTTATAGATGGGGAAGCTTAGGCACAGAGACAGGAAGTGATTTCCCCAAGGTCACAGAGTGGGTCTGGCAGAATGAGGAACAGAAGCCAGCAGTCCCAACTCCCTGGCTCTAGTCTAGACCAGCAGTTGCCAACCAGGGTACCCTTGGGGTACTCAGAGGTCTTCCGGGGCTACATCAACTCACTCAGGTATTTGCCTAGTTTTACAACAGACTACATAAAAAGCCCTAGCGAAGTCAGTACAAAGGAAAATTTCATACAGGCAATGAGTTGTTTATCCTGCTCTATATGCTATACACTGAAATGTAAGTACAATATTGATATTCCAATTCATTTATTTTATAATTATATGGTAAACATGAGAAAGTCAGCAATGTTTCAGTACTAGTGGCTGTGACACTTTTATATGTTTAGGCCTGATTTTGTAAGCGAGTAGTTTTTAATTGAGGTGAAACTTGGGGATATGCAAGACAAATCAGACTCCTGAAAGGGATACAGTAGTCTGGAAAGGTTGAGAGCCACTAGTCTAGGCCTTGCTCCTTCCCCTCCTGGAAAAGGGCAGGAAGAAGAACTTCCTGCGTGGGTCTCAGCTAACACTGCTCCCTGAAAGGGTAACTTGTTTCATCTCTCCAAACGGCAGGTCTACACTTAAAACACAGCATTCATGCAGCTGCATCGCTGTAGCACTTGAATGAAGCTGTGCTACGCCGAGGGTAGAGAGCTCTGCCGTTGGAGTAGTTAATCCACCTCTGCGAGAGGCGCTAGCTGTGTGGGCGGGAGAAGATCTGCCACTGACACTGCACTGTCTACGCTGCCGCTTAGGTGGGGATAACAGCATCACTCAAGGGGTGTGGATGTTTCACATCCCCGAGCGACGTAGTTATACCGAAGTAATTCTGTAGTGTAGACATGCCCTTAGTGCTAATGGGGGACACATCCTGACGGACTTGGTGAGTGGAAACCCCAAGCCAGGCTGCAGCTTGTGCCTGCCCCTTGGCAGACTGCTGCTGAGCAAGCGCTGAGTGTCAGGGCAATGCTACCATGCTGGTATCGACGGACACCCTCTTCTATTCCTCCCATTGATTTGTGCATCATTAGTTGCTGCTTGGATGCTGCTCCGAAACATGCACCCTCTGAAGGGCCTCAGTTTAAAGCAGTGATACTCGGACATCAGTGGTTCAGGAGCCAAATTAGCAATCAACGTTACCCAAAAGAGCCACAGTCCTGTGAAGTCATTGTTTCATTATGGATACATAGTACTATATATAGTACTATATATCCATATTTAAACAGTATGACAGGGGAAATAGTTTATATATAATTCTCACTGCAAAATGACTGACCAAGTATTATTATTTCATCAACTGCAACTGGTTAATAACATAATAAAAGCATCCTGATTGGTTAATTATGAAATCACTCAGTGTTTTAATATCACGTGCTGCAAAGAGCCGCAGGAGACGCATTGAAGAACCACATGCAGCCTCAGTCGGAGTCTCACTGGTTTAAAGATTCCGTAGATCACAGGATACATGAAACATCTAATGCACAAGAGAGGCAGGGAGGAGGCCGGGTACATTGGACAAAGCACAGAACTAGGAGACTTGTGTTCTATCCCACACTCAGCCACAGATTCACCTTGGGCAAGTCATGTCCCCTCTCCATGCCGGAGATTCCCCATCTGTATAAAGTGATAATGAAACTGACCTCCTTTGTGCATTGTTTTGAGATCTGTACCAGCAGTTTAGATCCAATTGCAGAATGGGAAAAACTTCCTAACTGTCAGGGTAGTTAAGCACTGGAATAAATTGCCTAGGGAGGTTGTGGAATCTCCATCCTTGGAGGTTTTTAAGAGCAGATTGTCAGGGATGGTCTAGATAATACTTAATCCTGCCTTGAGTACAGAGGACTGGACTAGAAGACCTCTCGAGGTCCCTTCCAGTCCAATGATTCTATGGGGAGACGTACATTGTAAGGGCTTGTCTACATGAGAAACTGAGCAGTAAAACTAGGCCAGTATAATTACACCACTATAGTTATACTGTCAAGTATCATGGGGTAGCCGTGTTAGTCTGTATCTACAAAAACAACAAGGAGTCTGGTGGCACCTTAAAGACTAACAGATTTATTTGGGCATAAGCTTTCGTGAGTAAAAACAAGCCCTAAGATACAACCGAATTTGCTCCAACCCCTCAGACAGAGACAAACACCTACAAGATCTTTATCAAGCATTTATAAAACTACAATACCCACCTGGGGAAGTGAGGAAACAGATTGACAGAGCAAGTCGGATACCCAGAAATCACCTACTACAGGACAGGCCCAACAAGGACAATAACAGAACACCACTGGCCATCACATACAGCCCCCAGCTAAAACCTCTCCAGCGCATTATCCACGATCTACAACCTATCCTGGAAAATGATCCCTATCTCTCACAGACTTTGGGAGGCAGGCCAGTCCTCGCTTAGAGACAACCCCCCAACCTGAAGCAAATACTCAATAGTAACTACACACCACTCCACAGAAACACCAACCTATCCCTGTAGCAAACCTCGTTGACTACTCTGTCCCCATATCTACTCTGGCAACAGCATCAGAGGACCCAACCACATCAGCCACACCATCAAGGGCTCATTCACCTGCACATCCACTAATGTCATATATGCCATCATGTGCCAGCAATGCCCCTCTGCCATGTACATTGGCCAAACTGGACAGTCCCTCCGCAAAAGAAAAAATGGACACAAATCGGACATCAGGAATGGTAACATACATAAGCCAGTAAGTGAACACTTCAATCTCCCTGATCATTCTATTACAGATTTAAAAGTCATTATCATTGAACAAAAAAACTTCAGACTTCAAAGAGAAACAGCAGAACTAAAATTCATTTGCAAATTCAACACCATTAATCTGGGTTTGAATAGGGACTGGGAGTGGCTGGCTCATTACAGAAGCAGCTTTTCCTCTCCTGGAATCGACACCTCCTCATCTACTATTGGGAGTGGACTACATCCACCCTGATTGAATTGGCCCTGTCAACACTGGTTCTCCACTTGTGAAGTAACTCCCTGCTCTCCATGTGTCAGTATATAATGCCTGCATCTGTAATTTTCACTCTATGCATCCGAAGAAGTGAGGTTTTTACTCACAAAAGCTTATGCCCAAATAAATCTGTTAGTCTTTAAGGTGCCACCAGACTCCTTGTTGTTTTTATAGTTATACTGCTAACTCCCCAGGTGGACTCTCTAATTCCAGAGTAATTAAATGTCTTTTTCCAGTATAGTTTAAGCTGCTTCCAAAGCGACATAAGTTCAATCAGAAAAAGCCACTCTTATTCCAGAATTAGACTGTCCCCATGGGGAGTTTTGCCAATATAACTATAGGGGTGTAAATTCACACCATACCTTACACAAGTATAACTTCCCATGTAGATATGCTCTAAATTCCCTGCTCCATATAGCAGAGATCAGCTCTCCCTCTATGAACAAAGCACACCATTAATACTCAGTACATGATCATACTATAGCTTGATCGGAGAGCGGAATTTTACCTGGAGTTTATAAAGCACTTTGGCACCTGTGTGATGACCAGAGCGTCTTAAAACCAAGTTTAATATTTAAACAAGAACACAAACTGAGGGGAAATTCCTCAACCATCTTTTTGTTCTGGGTTTGTACCGCACTTAGCAGAATGGGGTTCTAATCCATGACTCAGCTTCCTAGGGACGCTGTGGTAATAAAAATAACAGGACTTGGAAAGAACAAAGGACCAGATCATCAGCTGGTACAAATCTGTGTAGGCCAATTGAAGTCAATGAATCGAACCCAATGGACACCCAACCCGCTGCACTCATTCCAGATTGGTTTAACTTTACATATAGAATCATAGAAAAGCAGAGCTGGAGTCACTCTGGTTCAGGTGCAAGGGTAGGGGAGAACACAGAGCTGGTTGGTGGATCTAGCCATATTCGAAGAGTGACCCACCACTGGTAACACCTGCAGCTTGCTTGGTGCAGGTCTTAACCATAGATTCTAGTCCAGTCCTGAACACTCATCATGCTTGTCCACCCTTGCAGCTCAGTTGTGTTTAATACCAGTCCAGCTGCACTCATTCCCAACACCTACCATTGGCAAGGGGGAATTCTTCTAGCGCAGAGCAGGTTTCTGCATCTGAAAGATTCCTAGTCTCAGCTTGTCCGCACTGATGCTATTTCTGCATTCATGACGCAGTTGTTTACTCTTATTTTTCATGTTTACCCTTTGCAAAACTTATAAGGAAGTGAGCCCCTTTTGTCAGGCAGGTTCCTCTTCTGCTTGTCATTTCTAAGAAGGGAAAATTTCCGTTTATTTTCTTTTTTTTTGGCCTTTTCCCATCACATCACATTTCTTACACAGATCTCTTCTCTACCACAATAAAGTCATGCAGGGGTGTGTAAGTCACATTCCTCGAACTCATCGGGAACTACCAACTGCCTCTCACCCATTCGAAACAACAATCCACAGCCAACTGCTGCTAATACGCATCTTCCCCAACAGCAACAAAGAGGGATGGACTAAGATTTGAACAAAATCTTAGGCTGGCCAGGGTCCCAAGCACCAGAAGAGCCTCCTCTCCTCCCAAGTTTAACCACTTCCAAGCTAATCTGGAGTTGGACCAATCTAATGGGGACCAATCCCTATGGCCCTGAGAAAGAGTAGAGGAGGACCTGCCACCCACGTTTTCAAGAGGTCCCTAGGCTCCTGGGAACAAGGGCTTCAGACACCTTGTGGCCCAAAGAGTATGGCCAGGAACGAGTTGGAGGAGGGGCACCTGACAGTACAATTCCCCCAGCATCCATGGGCGCCAGGTTTGTATAATTTTTGGTGGGGCCCAGACCGGGTCCAAGCAGAGCTGTCCCATCCATAGGACTGACTGGGGCAACCCCCCCCGGGCCCCGCGCTTTGGGGGGCCCCACACTTCAGGGGGATGCGAGGTACAGGGCAGCCTGGAAGGTTAGTGGGGGTCCTGGCACCAGCAGCAGCAAGCGACTCGGCTCCCAGCGTCGCTCGGGGGACAGGAGTGGAAGCCGGAAAGAGGCAGGGCAGGGACTTGGGGGAAGGGGTGGAATGGGGGCAGGGCAGAGGGGGGCGGGCTGGGGCTGGGTCGCTCGCTGCTGCCGGCACCAGGCCCCCTGTTAACCTCCCAGGCTGTCCTGGACCCCATGTCCCCCTGAAGCAGGGGGCCCCCCAAAGCGCAGGGCCCGGGGCGGTTGCCCTGGTCCGTCCTATGGACAGGATGGCTCTGATTAACTATAAGCCTAACATTGGTAGAGCCGGGCCCATGTTCCTGAATATTGGTGGAGCACGGGCACCACGGGCACATATAACTCACCGCCTATTCAGCATCTCCAGGATTTTGGTTTGCTAGGAGCTGTGTTTAGTCTTCACTTGCTACCGAGGTATTAATCACCTCCCAGCTCACCCAGCCCTTACTTTCACGAAGGGTTAAAGCCGCAGTGACGTGTGGGCGTAACAGCACCTCAGAGATGGCAAAGCAGCTTATCTTTATTGGCGAGTAAAACAGACCTTTGCCTTGAGTGCATTTCCCCTCCCGCTCCTCCACTTTGCTTAAAGGTTTCAGGTGAGTTTCCTGTTCTTCCTGGATCGCATGTCCCTCGCTTGCCTCCCCATCCACCAAACCCATTCAGCACCTTTCCCCTAGACCAAATCCCGGTTGAGGCTTCCCCACCCACCTCAATAAAAGGTGAGGTGGAAATTCAGCCACTGGCCCTGCACTAAGGAGAAAGGCCAGCATGGCGGCTAGAAACCATTACCTATCACGGGGTATGGGGGGGATCCGCAGAAGCACAGAAGGGGAAGGAGAGACAGAGAGACCCTCTGATTGGCAGCTGCAGCTCTGAACAGAAGCCGGCTCACCCTCTTCTGTGGGAGCAATAAAACTGCCATTGGTGTGTTGTACAGTCTGACGCGGTTTCAGGAAGTGCGCACATATCTCCCGAAGGAAACATGTTCTTGGCAAGGCCCTTAGCCCACACAAAGGAACTTGGGGCAGATTCCACCACTGGATGCACAGTGGGCAGGAAGGTAACTAAACACTTGCCTGCAGTGTGTGTGTGTGTGTGTGTGTACAGCATCTAACACCCTGGGCCTTGGGGCAATGCTGCATTACAAATGAATACTCATACTGCTAATATTATCCCGGGAAGCACAACTCACAGCCACAGGGCTGGCAAACTAGGGTCACCAGGCTCCACAGCTGCTGACCCATTCCCCTTTAGGACCTGCTCTGACAGAAAGCCACACATCCGCCCCCTCTGCTCCCTTCCTGTCTGCCTGCACAGGCCAAACAGAGAGCGCTGCTGGCCCATGTAGTAGGGGCCCCCCCTGCACTGCTACATGGGAAGGTGCTGAAATGATTCATTAATTTCAAAACTATACACGTGACTGGTTATGTCTGGTAACTCAGCATGGGAAGACAGTGCCCAAAGCTACAGAGACACAGAGAGTCAGGAGACTGCAGATTTCTGCAGCATTAACTCAGAAACGCATCCCAGTCCAAATTCAAAAATCGTTTGGGTGTATTTAAGCCTTTAATCCACCTTTATTTACTTGTTTTATAAGAAAACACTGCAGGGCTGTCCCAATTCACTGCTGTAGGTTGTCATGCTTTGGCATGACTATAAAACACCAGAGAATATATTTTAACAAAGGGGTTCTACGCCCCCTCTTCCAGCAGTCAACTTACAGTGAAATCTTTGGCCCTGACCTTACAAATACTTATTCACACATTTAACATTAAGCACTTGAATGGTATTAACTCATCTGCTCATATGCCTAATTCAAGCACATGCCGTTGGTATTTTGTTAACCTCTGAGGATAGGACAAGAAGCAATGGACCTAAATTGCAGCAAGGGCGGTTTAGGTTGGACATTAGGAAAAACTTCCTAACTGTCAGGGGGGTTAAGCACTGGAATAAATTGCCTAGGGAGGTTGTGGAATCCCCATCCTTGGAGGGTTTTAAGAACAAGCTAGACAAACACCTGTCAGGAATGGTCTAGTTATTATGTAGTCCTGGCTTGAGTGCAGGGGACTGGACTAGAGGATTTCTCGAGGTCCCTTCCAGTCCTACACTTCTATGATTCCATGACCAGGGCCCTTGATTGTCCTGACCAGTTACAGAGGACTATACATTCCCAAGCACTTCCTAGTTAACCCTCAGAATGCCAGGGCATTATCCCCATTTTATAGATGGGGAAATGGAGGCTGGGAGATAGGTGGTGACTCGCCCACGGTGACACGGTATCCCTTCGGTGTATGCTTTCCAGACCCCTGCGCTAATCACTCCTCCTCCCCAACCCCAAACAATACCAGCATGACAGTGATGCCCCCAGAGTTGTCACAGGTCTGCATCGCCCGAGTGGCACCCCCACGGTGGAGCCCTGCACCCTTGCCACGCAAGTTCCTGGGCACCAGTGGCTGGATCCCTATAGATTGTTGCTTTATCCCTGTGTCGTCCCGCCACTAAAACAGGCCAACGCTCCGCTCCCGGGCCCCGCACGCTGCGGGCAGAGCGCGCCCAGCCCCATCCCGGGAGCTCCGGTGTCCCAACCCCAGCGCCCGTGCCAGGCCCGGCACCTTCCCAGCGCAGCAACCCCCTGCCCGGGTCGGGGCTCTCCGAGCAGCGGGCGCCCCGGGGCAGCTCCCCTAGCCCCACCGGCTCTGTCCCCCCCGGGCACATCGGGCCACCCGCCAGCTGGCTGGACCCCTCCCTTCCCCTTTGTCCAGCTCGCGGCTGAGATGCTGCATCCCGGGGCGCTGGGCTGGGAGAGGGGAGGAAGCGTCCGCAAGATTCGTACTCACCCTCTTCCTCCTCCCGTCTGCACCGGGGCTTTACAGCGCTCGGGGGGGGGGGGATGCGGCTGGAGCTGCCCCTGCGCCCTAGTTCATCATCCCCGGCTTCCTCGCCTGCTTCTGCATCGGCTTCCTTACCCTAGGAAGGGGGGGGGGGGGAACGCCGATTGCATGCGAAAGGAAGGAGTGGAGATAACGAATTGACCATAGATGCAAATAGAAAGACAGCTTCAGCTCCCTCTAGAGGCTCCTTCTAGCCCAAAGCTTCTCACTGAGTCTTTTCAAAGCTCCTTCCACCGTGGCTGGGTGCTGGGGCCATGCGGATTTGAGCTATGTGACATGTGATGCGAAGGGGGCTGAATCAGCCACTACCCTCCCAGCAGGAACTTTTCTGGGAAATATAGCTTTCTTCAGGGAAAAGCAAGCACAACAGTATCATGCATCAAGACACGAGAAGTAATTCTTCTGCTTTACTCTGCGCTGATAAGGCCTCCGCTGGAGTCTCATGTCCAGTTCTGGGCGCCACATTTCAGGAAGGATGTGGACAAATTGGAGAAAGTCCGGAGGAGAGCGACAAAAACGATTAAAGGTCTAGAAAACGTGACCTACGAGGAAAGAGTGAAAAAATGGGGTTCGTTTGGTTTGGAGAGGAGAAGACGGAGAGGGGACATGGTAACCGTTTTCAAGTATCTAAAAGATTGTTCCAAGGAGGAGGGTAAAAAAATTTTCTCATTAACCTCTGAGGATAGGACAAGAAGCAATGGGCTTAAATTGCAGCAAGGGAGGTTTAGGTTGGACATTAGGAAAAAACTTCCTACCTGTCAGGCTGGTTAAGTACTGGAACAAATTTCCTAGGGAGGTTGTGGATTCTCTGTCATTGGAGGTTTTTAAGAGCAGGTTAGAGCAGCGGTTCTCTGAGTCAGGACCCAAAATTGGGTCGCGACGCCATTTTAATAGGGTTGACAGGGCCTGTATTAGACTTGCTGGGACCCATTGCTGAAGCTGAAACCCAAGCTCCACCCCCACCTAGAGTGGCAGGGCTGAGTCTGCAGCCCACCACCCCCAGGGTCATGTCATAACTTTGTTGTCAGAAGGGGGTTGCGGTGAAATGAAGATTGAGAACCCCTGGGTTAGACAAATATCTGTCAGGAATGGTCTAGTTATTGCTTAGGTCATGTCTACACATGCGGCACGTGGGATGAAGATGCTCTATGCCGATGGGAGAGCTCTCCCATCAGCATGAAGAAACCACTTCCACGAATGGCAAATTATGGTGGCTGGAGAAGCTCTCCTGCCGACATAGCACTGTGCACATGAGCGCTTATGTCAGTGTAATTTATGTCACTCAGAGGGGTGGTTTATTCAGGGCAAACTAAAATTTCATACAGACAATGATTTGTTTATACTGCTCTATATACTATACGCTGAAATGTAAGTAGAATATTTATATTCCAAATGATTTGTTTTATAATTATATGGTAAAAATGACAAAGGCAGCGATTTTTCAGTACTAGTGTGCTGTGACCCTTTTGTATTTTTATGTCTGATTTTGTAAACAAGTAGTTTTAAAATGAGGTAAAACTTGAGAGTACGTAAGACAAATCAGACTCTCGAAAGGGATACAGCAAGCTGGAAAGGATGAGAGCCACTGTTTTAGGTGCTAAAATAGCTAGTAGCTAAAAGCCTGTACAGTGGCTGTGACAGATAGGGCAACTTCCTGCAATAACTTTGGGAGACCATATTGTATTAAGTGTATGAGCTGTTTATGTATTATGGTGGGCCACAGCTGCCCCACCAAGTGAAAACAGGAGTGAAAACTGCCTCCTAGGAAGGCTCATATATTCTGGTTCAAACTGGTTCTCCAGGGACCACCAGGTAAAGAAAGGACTTTTGGATAAATAGCTTGAGCTTAAACTAACCTAGGGCTTCGTTCTGGTTCCTGATCTAAAGACATACGAACTTCTAACCACAGGGAAAACCCATTTGTGGGGTTTGAAGGACTGACACCCACCACCAGGGCCCTCGGTTGGATTTGGGGCTGATCTCTGGTAGGCTTTTAGCACGCGTGTAGCTTCTTCTCTTGTTTTTAGATGCTTTCTCTGTAATGTGTCCACCTTAACAACAAATGTGTTTGCTCAGAAGGAGCTTTGTGGTAGTCTGTAACTGCAGGCAATACACTAGTCACAGCCCATGGAGGAAAAGGAATGCACAGGTACTGGTCTCTTTCGGCAGACTGGCTCGCTGGGGATATTACAGTGTAGAAGACAGGGACCTGTGCAGCCTTAAAACCCGGGGTCCGGAGGGAGTGAGACACACAGGTCTCTGCCCAAGAGAGGTAATGGCTGGGAGCCAGAAATCTTTAAGTCAATGCCCTCAAGAGGGGCCACAGAAGGGAAATACAGGGGCAGTTAGCCTGAAACGGTGACAGTGGCATGGGTGTAGTCCATAAAGTCATGTGTGTGTATTTGAAAAAAAGCAAGGCAAAGCTGAAAATGGCTGAGAACTTAAAGATTGGGTGGCAACAGACTGCAAACGCCAGCGATGATTGAACCTGGTGATGTTCTGTACAAAAAAAGCTCTTGGCCATGCGCTTCCCTCCCTTCACACTGACTTAGACATTCTAGGCTCCAGAATAATGTTTGGGGTTATCGTGTGTGCTGGCTCTGTGGGTGTGTTGATCGGTGTGTGAGTTGGGTTGTGCTGGGAGAGTTGTGTGGATTTGTGCAGGTGGCGAATGAGGGATGTGTGCTGCAGGGAGGGGCTATGAGCATTTGGGAGGGTATCTGCTGGTTGTGGGGTGTTGTGGGTGATTATGTTGACTTGTGCTGGGAGATTTGGGCAGGTGGCAGCTGGGTGCACGGGTATGGCATTAGGGCCAAGTAATCCACCCTCTGTGCAGTCTCCCTCACACAACCATAGAATTGTTGCGTGCAAATTAGCTGTAGAGTAAGGGTGACCGGTTGTTACCTTTGTACAATGGTCTCTAGATGTCTTGGCATGTTATAGATACATGCATTACTGTAGCTGTATGCTGCACGGGTGTAATTCATAACGTCAAAATGGCTGTGAACTTAAAAACCAGGTGGTAACGGACCATGGAAACCAGGGATGATTGAACGTGGCGATATTCTAAGGAAAAAGTTCTCAGCCATGCTTGTAGCTGCTTCCTGCGCTTTTCACTGACCCAACAGACGTTTGATGCTTCAGATTGACACACAGAGCAACATTCCTAGAATCGTCTACAGATAAAGGAAATAAATGGGGGGCAAAACTAGAGTAATAGTTTTCGGGGGAGATTTTGCCAAGAGCTCAGGTCAGATTTCCACCCGCAATAGCGGCTAGATCTTCACCCAGAAACTCCCTTTTCTTACACTAAATTGCTAGATGTTTTTGGTTCCTAAATGAGAGCTGAGCCCTTTTGAAAATTGTAGCCATAAGGGCTGGGGGGGAGAATAACTTAATAAAATCTAGCAACAACAACAAAAATCAAAAACACCAACTCTAGTCCAAGCAGCAATTTCACCCCAAAAGGGAGCAGTCCAAGAAAGTCCATGGAATCTACTAGGGATTTCGCTATTAATTTTACATGGACAGTGCTCGGATGTGGAGGAGCAGCAGTATGAACAGTGACAAATAATAATAACTGATTCCTGTACATTATTATTGTTTATTACAGTCGCACCAAGGAACCCCAGTTGTGGCCCAGGACCCCATTGTGCTAGGTGCTGTACAGACACTGAACAAAAAGACGGTCCCTGCCCTTACAATCTAAGTGATATAATAGTCGTTACCGATAGATTAGCTGCATCCCTCCCCTCCCCCATGGAACTCTAGAACTCCTGGGAACTGTTGCCGGGGAGGGGGGAGGGAGGATGTTTGAATTTGAATCCTTGGTTCTAAACTGTTGAGAAACCTCAGCCCAGCTGCCTTTGTGATCCCACCAGATCCCCTCTCCCCGGGGCTGAGAGAAATGCATCCTCTGACCATTCCCCCTGTTTCCAGCAGGCCCTCAGTGCTCCAGCTCTTCAGGAATCTCTTTGGGCTCGGGCAGAGCGCGCAGGAGGGCCCAGAAGCCAGAGCAGACGCACAAGAGCAGGGTAACGTCGGGGACCTAGAAGAAAACAGCTCCCTGGTGCCTGCTGGGGCTGAGTCTGAGACCAGCCAGCCAGCAGGCAAAGAGCTAACGGGCGACCACCCGACCGATGAGCCCCGTGGAGATGCAACAGGCGACCGCATGGGGGAGATCCTTGGAGAGCTGAAGGATATCAGTCTTGGGGGCACCCCTTCCAGCCGTGGCAGGAGATCCCCTCCTATGCTGGACCCCAGTGGCATGGAGATGGGAGACTCCGGTGACTGGGCCTTGTCAGACCTCTCTGAGAGCGGTAGCTGCATTGACGCCAGCGTGGATGTGGAGGAGAAGCAGAGCATGGGAAGTGGAGCAACAGGGGAGCCGTGCGGGCAATGCTCTGAAACAGGAGATGCAGGAGGAGCATCTGCTGAGAGATGGCCCTTGGGGAGGTAAGGCATTGATGGCTGATGGGAGGCAGAGAGTAGGGATGGGGCGGCAAATCACACAGGAGTGAATGACTGAAGCACTATGGGCAAAGTGTAACTCCAGTGGCGTGAGTGGACTGAATCCAACCACTTCTGTTTGTGATTAGTCATAAGAATATTCAAGGTCAGGTGGGGGCAACTTTGCCACATCTGCTTCCTGAGCACTAGTGCCGTGTAATAGCATTGCATTAATATGTTGTTGATTGAACTTTTCAGTGAGTTCACTTCCTATTTCCTGGTTTCAAAGGTTTGAGTGCAGCTGACCTTGACATGCTGGAAGGGCACAAGGCAGCTCCAAGCAATCTTATTTCTGCATGAACAAGTTTGTTGTCTGTGGCTCAGTCTAGCTAATGGCAGATCTGAGTTTTAGGCCTGGATTTTTTTCCTCTTAAAACGGCCCATCGCTGCATTAACACTGGTGCTGCCCTGCTAGTGGGCACTGGCTGCTGGTGTTTGACCACTCTGCTGTCCAGATCTGCTCTGAGCAGCTATGCTAGCATCTCCACTGTTACTATCGCCGTAGCAAGGGGGAGAGATGTTAAGATAAATACCAGTCTAGACACAGCCTTATAGAAGACATACTCATTGGTCAGTTACAATCCTACGTTTCTCTTGTGTGGCTGTCCTTAAGTGCCTGGAAACAAGGAGGAGAACTCATATCAACTGATCAGCCAGGTCTTCATGGGCCATCAGAACCTGCTCCTTGGTCCACAAAAGAGTTGTGAGAGATTCTACTCTAGGCCTATGAGCTTCCCAGTAATTCCACCCCGGGGGGAAGCTACGATTCAAACAACAAGCGTCTCCTCTCGCTAGTAACATGATACATCTGCAAATGGGTGTGGCTGGAGTGTGTGTCAGAGAGAGGGGGGAAAAGAGAGAGGTATCCAGGACACCAGGAAATGGATTTGAAAGTATTAAATATGAAGGGGGGAAAGGTACTAAGACCACTGGGAAATGGTGTTGACAGCTGAAGGTAATTGAGATCATCAGGTCTTTGAGATCCCATCTCTTCTGTATCGACTGTGAAGGGGGATCCACGTACAATGCAATGCTCTGCTGACATGGTGAAGCCCGGTTTGGTCGTGCAGTGCGATGGGACTGAACTGTGCTGGAGCTCAGCAGCGTCCAAGGCCGTTGCATGATTCAGGAACTTGGTGCTAATGCTGCTTGGTCTTATCTTCATGGCAAGACTGAGCTGTCTTTTAACCGCCTCAGAGCAGTTCTGTATTGTAACAGGGATCCCACACACCCTGGCCTGATTCTCCATTGCCCTGGCTTTGCAGAGGCACGTACGCCAGTGCAAAGAGGGTGGCAGATGCTCCCAGATCAGAATGGCAGTGTTTTATACCCACTGTGGACTGGTGTAAATGGTGGGGTGCGGGACTGTGGAGAATAAGGGTCCCTGATTGTCACGATGCAGAGGGGACCTTAGAGCCGAAGTGGAAAAATGTCACCCTGCAAAAAGCAGCCTGCACAACAACTGAGAACTAAGACCAGGTCTCCACTAGAAAAAGGTTTACTGGTGTATCTACACTGACGAACGCTCCTAGTGTAGATGCAGTTCATACTAGCAAAGGATTAGGGCTTTTGCCAGTATAGAAAAGACACCAAAAAATCACAAACCCTACCCACCATTTCCCCTCCTCTGCTGGACCCCAGTGGCTTGGAGATGGGAGACTCCGGTGGTTTTGTCAACACTGCTGTGAGCCAATGTGAACCAGCAAATGTTTCTAATGTTGACCTGGCCGAACTCATCAGTGAAACTGTAAAACCATCAGAAATGAACTGCTTTCTTTGTTTTCTTATGGTTGCAAGGAATGAATTATCTCCCAGTGACCAGTGGAGTTGCTTCCTTTTAGACCATTTGCTCTAACAATACCTACTGCAAAAGTAAATATTTTTAGCTTCCTTATTTAACCAGTATCCCTTTTTGGAGCAATTTGCCCACATTTCTACTGACCTATCTTTTCCTTCCATCTTGTTGTAAGAGTTCAAAGTGGAGAGCCTTCAAATCAATGCCAGATGACAGGAGTGGGGAGCGGAGATTCCATATAAATAAGTCATCTTGCTATGACTGAATGTTTCATGAGCGCCCACCATTTCTCTGATTGCTCCCTTCTTGCACAGCATCTCAGCTCGATTGGTCTTCCGCCTCCCCCGCAGAACTCTGGAACTCCTAGGCAGTTCTGAATTCTGGAGGCGGCTATATTTCAATTTGAATCCCTGGTTCTAAACTGTTGAGAAACCTCAGCCTAGCTGTCGGGGTGAGCTCACCAGATCCCCTCCTGCAAAGGTTGAGAGAGATGAATCCTCTGACTGTTCCCCTTGTTTCCAGCAGGCCCTCGGTGCTCCAGCTTGTTAGAAACCTCTTTGGGCTCAGGCAGAGCGTGCAGGAGGGCCCAGAAGCCAGAGCAGATGCACAAGAGAGCGGGGACGTCAGGGACCTAGAAGAAAACAGCTCCCTGTTGCCTGCTGGTGCTGAGTCTGAGACCAGCGAGCCAGCGGCCAAAGAGCTAACGGGCGACCACCCGACCGATGAGACCCATGGAGATGCAACAGGCAACCGCATGGAGGAGATCCTTGGAGAACTGAAGAATATCAGTCTTGGGGGAGCCCCTTCCAGCCATGGCAGGAGATCCCCTCCTATGCTGGACCCCAGTGGCATGGAGATGGGAGACTCTGGTGGCTTTGTCAACACTGCTGTGGGCAAAGATAAAACAGCCCAGGATCTATGCAGCGGAATCTCTGGCAGGGAGGCAGAAAGGGTGGGAGAAGCTTCTGGTGACACAGGAACATGGGGAAAGTGAGTTTGGTTGTTAGCAACACAAGGCCGGATCCTGGCCTCACTGAGATAGGTGGCCAAACTCCTAGTCCCCCTCCCTCACAGATCTGGGGGACCATTAAATGAGACAAGCATTCAGCCTTTAGATAGTGGAGAGGGTTGTGGGATGCCTCAGAGTAAATATGAATTTGTTGTGGGCCCATATTGACAACTGGAAGCCTGTCAGATCCTGGGAAATGGTCCATTTATACAGGGCCACTAGTTCGGGCTTTACAGAAGATCACTAAGCAAGCAGCATCTTATTTGCTCTTCACCCATTGCAATAGGCTGTCAGCACCAGCACATACTAGCTGGGCTATAGAAATATCCTGGGATGTACAGTAACCGGGCTCCACTCCTGACATTGTAAGTGAAAGGCCCAGTTCTGCTTCGAGCTATGCCAGTGTAAATGTGGAGTAACTCCAGTGTAAATCTGGACTAACACCACTGACGTTCATGGAGTTGCTTTGCACTTAAGTGTACATGAGCGATCAGCGTTGTGGCCCCTTCCAGTCCTTGGCCTCTTTAGGTCAAGTCCTTCAACAAGTGGGACAGTCAGTGACGGTTGTGCTGGTGTTTTAAATGTGATCCACCTCTTTGCTTTGAACTGGGCGAAGGCCTTGTTCTCGTGGTTGGAGTGAGTGAGCATGTGGTCACTTGAGTGCCATCCTGTTCATAAGCACCCAACCATGCGTAACTGTGTTCTGGGTTCAGGGCTGGAATCTCCCAGGTTCTGCCTGCTGACAACGAAGGAATCACACTGACTGCAGGACCCCTGGCAATGACCCCCAAGGACTTCCATGCCAAGGAGGAGAGAGAGTGCCTCCTGAAAGGTGAGGAATGATAGAGGGGCTGCAGGGAAAGGGAATCCCTCATGATCCATTTGGGAATTACATCTCTTGAGAATTGTCAGGTATTCTGGTAGGTAGACGAGGTTTCCAGATACCTCTGTCTATTCCTTCACATCCATGCTGATCCCTGAATCTTGAGAACTCAGTTACTGTACTCTGTGCTGTATTGGGAAAGTCTCTGGGCTCAGTCCAATGGACATGGAAGCAGGTCTCAGCACTGGGGAGGAGAAGCCACTGTGGTTGGGTCAGAAACAGAGTAGAAGCCCTTTCTATAGCCATGAAGAGTCCAGCTGAGAAATGACACTTTGATCCAAGTGCATTTATGATCCTTATCACCACAGTATGTGGCCACCCTTTATAACTCATTTTAGTTAATTTTATATGATCTCATCTGTTTAAATACGAGGGGCTGAGCTCTCCACTGGCCTAACACCATTCACTCCACTGGAGATATGCCAGCAAAGGAGTTAGCCCTTGATCAAATACTGTATCTGGGACATGTATTACCCTTCCATATGGGACAGCGTAAGGATGTACGATGAGACCACTCAGAGGATTCACTGCTTTATTTGTGGGGTTTTGTAAACAGAGGATCTAAATGGAGGATCTCCGAAGGCAGAGCTGTCTCCATGGAACAAACTCGTCAACATGTACAAGCAGCGACGGAAGCTTCCTGTTCCTAAGGTTGGTTATATACTACAGAGCAGTGGGCTAAACTAGCGGTGAGGTACTTTCACTTTTACTTTACAAGCAGGGAGAAGCGCTCACCCGTTTGGAAAAGGGACTGTTAAAAGGACAGCCTGGGGTTCTCCTTTATTCTCGCCTGCTGATCCCAGATATCATTTGCTCTGCTTTCAAATTCAAATCAGTGATTTTTACATTATATTTTTGCAACTGCTAATGCTGTATACCCAACCGGGATCAGAAAATCCTGCTGGGTCCTCTCTGCCTCTTTCATCCTTGCCCCTAACTGAGATTCTGCTGTCAGGACCTAGCAGTATTTCTAGATTGTGCCCCTGAAGTTCCTGCTAGAGATGACCTAAAGCCTCTGCTGGGTTATGTAACTGCAAGATGCGTGGTCCTGACAACACAGCTGGCCTCCCCGATTGCAAGAGGGCGGTGCCTTGGAGGCACTTAGAGCTGTGAAGGATGAAAAAATTAATGCTAAAACTGAAGTAGTGCAGTGTAGTGGTTAGAGCAGGGAACTGGTATTCAGGGTTTTTGAGGTTCTATTCCCAGATATGCTAGTGACCATAGTCATTTAACTTCTCGAGGCATCTGTAAGAAAAGGATATATACCACCTGACAGAGGTGTACTGTGAGGTTTAATTAGTGTATCAAGTCCTTTGGATGAGAGGAGGTATGTCTGCAAAGTTATTTTGCCTTCATTGACAATTCCATTGAAATGACACCTGCATTTTCCTAATTAACATTCCAAACAGTGCAAGAGGAGACACAACAACTCAATCTGATCCTTCTCTGAGGCCTTCAATTCAAAGGGTGGCCAAATTCATAGCACTGGGCGCTGTACAGTTCCCACCATCTGGCATTACCTCCGTTAAATGTCATTGCAAGGCAGTTTGAGTGACGCCAAAAGGGGTTCTGAGATGGAGGCGAGTGGTTTGGACTCACCCAGATAGACTATAAATGGGTGCAACTGAGCCCCATTTCTCTACTGCAAGGAGTGCTACATTTGACCCTCCAGGCCCCACCCTTTCCAAGACACTCAAATATGCACTTCTCTGTCTGGCTAGATTTCTAGGTGCTATCTGTCTTCAGCACTTATATGGCCCCTCTATCATAGTATCTGGGCACCTGTAAGGCAGAACAATGCTACACTCCCTTTTTATAGGTGGGGGAAACTGAGGCACAGAGAGACTAAGTGACTTGGCCAAGGTCATAGAGGTAGTGGACTTAAACCCAGGTCTCCTCAGTCCTAGGCCAGTCCTCTAGACACTGGGCCATTCTTTCTTTTCTGCTGCCTTCCTCAATACTGTCTGCAGTACAATATGTTTGTTCAGCCAAGAGACATTGTCACTTTAAAGCTGACACAGGAACTGGTAGAGCTTCAGGAAGTGAACTCAGGGTAGCTGAGGAGTTAGCAATTCAATAAAGCAGTTGTGTTTGAGTGTTTCTCTGCTTGGGTGCGGAAATGTCATAGCATTGGGGGGAGGGATAGCTCAGTGGTTTGAGCATTGGCCTGCTAAACCCAGGGTTGTGAGTTCAATCCTTGAGGGGGCCACCTGGGGATCTGAGGCAAAATCAGTACTTGGTCCTGCTAGTGAAGGCAGGGGGCTGGACTTGATGACCTTTCAAGGTCCCTTCCAGTTCTAGGAGATAGGATACCTCCATTATATTTATTTATTTGGGTACAAGACAATGAAGTAGTCAGGCCCCATCTCTGCTGCAATGTGGGTTGTATTAAGACACCATCTACAAGAAATGATCTGTTGGCCAGTGCCACACAGCATGGACAGGGGCAAGGTTTTTAAAATGGTGCAGGGAAACTGTCATAGATCTAAGGATTTTTGATAGGTTTCCCCTGCCCACGTCAGCCAGCAGAACCACCTTACGGGATCCGAAGCTGTTTGACAAACTGGGGGAGGTAGGAATTTCCAGTGGTGAGAACAGGGGACTGGGAGTCAGAAGATTTGGCTTCTGTTCTGAGCTCTGGCACTGCCACTGTGTGTGATCCTGGGCAAGTCGTTTTCCTCCCGTCTGTGCCTCAGTTTCCCCATATGTAACAGGGATAATAACATATTCTACAAGATAAAATCTGTTGAGATCCTTTGATAGAAATCTCGGTATAGAAGGACAATGTGTTTCAAGGTCAGCTCCTGAAAATAGTTTCCCGACTTGATCCAAACTGCAGTGTAGAGAGTATCTTGATATAAGTCCCTTTTCTCTATTCTCATCTGTCCTCAACCTCCATTTTCCTGCATTTCCACCTCCAGGAAAACCCAGTGCAGCTGGAAATGGAAGAGGGATCCACTCTGAATCTAACTGTTTATGAATTTGCAACACCTGAGCCTCATCTCATCTCTTCAAAATCTTCCAGTACTGCCCTGATCTTTAGGTGAGATCCACAACGCTCTTCAACAAAGACAGCAAGCATAAACACAACCCCAATCAGATACGGTCCAAATTCTGTCTAGTTTCACAAAGTCGAACTGTATTTAAGATTTTTTTCAGGACAAGCGATGCAGTTACCAGTGCAGTTGGGAGAATGTACTGAACTGGAAGCCCAACCATGGTTATACTTTCTCTGACCACTGGGTGGCACCGTCTGACTTTAAAAAAAACCCCAGAGATGGGCTAGAAATGTCTTTAGTAGAGATGAGCGGTGTAAGTTTGTACAGGGTCCGTTTGAGAGGGGGAAATTGATCTCCAACTCACATGAGCCAAATAATCTATTTCCCAAAATAGACTGAATAAATATTTCCCCATGTACATTAGTGAATAAGCTATCCTGGTGTTCAAAAACACTGAGTACAAGAGAGTATAATATAAAACATTGTGATGCTGGCCTGGCTAGCTGGCTGCTTGGAATTTGTTGGCAACAACAGGGCTAAAGGGAAATCACAAACTGAGAGCAGCAGGGATCCTGACACACTCTTGAGCAGTTCCCATTCCATCCAATAGAGGGCAGCAGTTTACACACACACTCACCCACACACACTTGTCTCTATGGCGGGGTGGCCAACCTGTGGTTCCGGAACCACATGTGGCTCTTCAGAGGTTAATATGCGGCTCCTTGTATAGGCCCCAACTCCGGGGCTGGAGCTACCAGCACCAACTTTCCAATGTGCCGGTGGGTGCTCAGTGCTCAACCCCTGGCTCTGCCACAGGCCCTGCCCCCACTCCACTCCACCCCTTCCCAGCCCCTCCCCTGAGCCTGCTGTGCCCTCACTCCTCCCCCTCTCCCCCAGAGCCTCCTGCACACCACAAAACAGCTGATCGGGAGGGAGGGGGAGGCGCTGATCAGCGGGGCTGCCGATGCGTGGGAGGCTCTGGGAGCAGGGTGGGGGAGCGGATGGGGGGCTGCTGATGTATTACTGTGGCTCTTTGGCAATGTACATTGGTAAATTCTGGCTCCTTCTCAGACTCAGGTTGGCCACCCCTGAACTAGAGCAACCTAGAGGTAAATATGTGAAAATTTCTCCGCAGCTTCCTGTATCATTCTGTGCTATAATAAAAACACTGATCTCATACAGTGGGCAGCACATTAACCATGTGCTTGCATTTTGGGGCTGGACATGCCTTTGTTCTGTGTCTGTACAGCACCTGGCGCAGTGGGGTCCTGGTTCGTGACTGGGGCTCTAGGTGCTACCACAGTACAAATAATAAATAAAAATAATTAAGATGTTATTGCAAAAAAGCCAGTGCTTTACCGGGCTGCACATACATAATTCACCTTGAGCATCAGCCTTGGTCAGACCATAGGTATTTCTGTCCTGTGCAGGGTGCTTCTTGATAAGGATTCATTTCAGACAATGGGTGAGGCAGAACAGACTCTAGCTCACTTTCCTATAACTGCAACTGCAGGAGGAAAGGACGGTTTGTGTCAGTCACATGCTCTGACTTGATGATGCACAGGGAGTTGATACAGTTAGTAAGAAGGTGCCATTTTTTAAAGTCACTGATGACAAGTGCTTTAAGAGGAGTCCAGATGTACTTCATTCCCAGATCTCTGGTTCTGAAATGAACTGGTCGGTCTCAGACATCCAAAATGTGTAAACCCATGACCTGGTTTAAATGCACATCCTGGCATTCTAAGCAGAGAGGCCAAGGAATAAGTGGGCCAGGGAGAGCGAAATCACCTTTTGTCCATGGTGGGAATCTCAAAGCTGAAGTTTCAGTGGTAGCCATGTTAATCTGTATCAACAAAAAAAACGAGGAGTCCTTGTGGCACCTTAGAGACTAACAAATTTATTTGAGCATAAGCTTTCGTGGGCTAGAACCCACTTCATCAGATGTATGACGTAAAAGATACAGGAGCAGGTATAAATACATGAAAGGATGTGGGTTGCTTTACTAAGTGTTAAGTCAGTCTAATGAGATAAATCAATTAACAGCAGGATACCAAGGGAGGAGAAATAAATTCTGAAGTGGTAAGAGAGTGGCCTATTATAATTGCTGTGCTGTATCTAGGCTCTGGATGAAGAGAGGAAATCAGTCTCCAGACCCAGCACTTTTCGCTTGCACTAAATTTGCCAAATCAATTAAAAACACAACAGATCCAGGCCTCCCTCCTATAATAGCTGCAGTACAGTGTGCTACATTAGTCAAATGATCTCTTTGCCCATGTCCAAAGAATCCATCCGCAGCCAGGCTGTGCTTTTCAGGCATTTGGAGAACATCACTGTTACCTGGTTAGAACAAAAGAATTTATAAATATGCTTTGTGATATTCTGTTGTACAAACAAGGGAACAAAGCGGGGGTGTCTGCTGCCACGTGCATCTATTGTGTGGCAGCTAAAGCCATGTATGTTCCAAGTGTCCAAGTCCTGTAGAAGTTCTTTGTACAGCCACACAACTGGGGATGGAGAAAGCCTGCTGGATCATTTATCCATCTCCTTTCCTCCCACCTCCCAATGCAAAATTATTTGCTATAGTCCATTCCCCGGGGCTTTTGGCTCTCTGTTTTGAAATGTCCCAAATATGGGTCTCCCACCCCTTCCTTTGGGGGATGTATCCAACATCTAATGGAGCTTTCTTTAAATCAAGCTAAAGCAAGAACTGCTCCGTCTTTGTGGGCTGAGAAGGCGGAAGTATGGGAACCATGTAAAACTGCTGCCTAGACTCCTGCAGACACACAAACAGAATTCTAGGCTCCTCAGTAATTTGGTTTCAGAGTAGTAGCCGTGTTAGTCTGTATCCACAAAAAGAACAGGAGCACTTGTGGCACCTTAGAGACTAACAAATTTATTGTAGCATAAGCTTTCATGGGCTACAGCTCACTTCATCCGATGCATGTAGTGGAAAATACAGAAGGAAGATATATATATACACAGGGAACATGAGGAGAGCGATCAATTAAGGTGAGCTGTTGTCAGCAGGAGAGAAAAATAACTAGTGGTAATGAAAATGGCCCATTTCCAGCACTTGACAAGAAGATATAAGGAACTGTAAGGGGGCGGGGGGGGGGGGGGGGGAATAAGCATGGGGAAATAGTTTTACTTTGTGTATTGACCGATCAGTAATTTGGGAATCTCTTTACTGGGCTAATGACCCATTAGCTCCTGAAGGCCCTTGCTGATCAGAGGAGGTAGTTAGTGCCTTCAATTGCTCTCAGGCTGTGGGACAATCTGACCTTACTGTTTAATAGGTGTATTGTCTGTTAAGTGTTGTTTTATCTATGACCATTATCAGAGAGCTGGAGCATGCCCAGACACTGACTAGGGAGCTTGTTTCGGGGTCTGCTAGCTGGCAGCAAGATTATAAAGTCTGAAGGTGTAGAATGGGTATTGGAAATTACCCACTTTTCAATGGAGGAGAAACATACCCATACACAGACAATGGGCCCAATTCTGTTCTGAGTTACAGCGGTGCACATCCAGAGTAACTCGCTGGATTGCAGTGGAGAGATTCTGGCTCTCACTGCTCAAGATCAGAATTTGGCTCTGTGCCTCTTCTATTCAGCACGTTCAATAGCTGTCATGTTTATTGCTGGAGGCAGCATGTTCTAATGACTGGGAAAGGGGATAGAGTCAGGAATCCTGGGTTCTAATCCCAGCTCTGCTACTGAGTCACTTTCTTTTAACCTCGTCTGCAAACGGGGGATAATATTTAGTTTGCAGAGGATTTGTGAGACTTCATCCACTAAGTGTTTGGACGATGCTAGATAAGTGCAAAGCATTATTCCTATTTTCTTTAGCACGCGTGGGGTAAATTCCAGTGATTGTCTCTCCTGATGCACTTATTTCTCCAATCCAGGTTTCCTGATGACGGAGCTGGGGAAGCTGTTGGCCACTTTGGGAGAGCCCAGGTAGACCTGAGAACAAATGGACTGGGAGCTCCTGAAGCAGACTGAGGTCAGTCAGAAACAGAAGGGCATTCTGGACTGGGTCACTGAGTTACAGCCTCCAGGAGCGCTGTGAGATTGTGCGCTGGTGCCCTACACATTCCCTTTTCTCACGGGGCTGCTGTTTGTCAATCCAAGTTACACTCTGGTGGTAAACGGCTCTTCTGTACGTGGCGTTTTGAGCGTTCAAAATGCCAGCCCCACGCCTAGATCTCATAGGCTGGGTCTACACTGCACATTGCTGGCAGCGTGGTGTAAGTTATGTGTGGCTTCACGCCACAGTGAAAAGCAGGCTGCGTCCGCACTGTGGGGTGTCACTATGCATCAGTGAAAGGCTCTGGCAGAGGCGAGACAGTGGGAAAAGGCTCCTTTCCCCTCCGCCTCCCCCCTGCCAGAGCCTTTCCCCACTGCGGGAGCCTTTTCCTGCAGTCGGGGGAGACTCCGGCAGCAGAGAGGCCGTGGGACGCTATGCTGCTAAATAAAGCAGTGTAGATGGGGGAGGCGCTGCTTGGCTTCTAGAGGGCCGCGTAGGGTACATACTGTAAAGTTCAGGCATGTCTTTACTCACCTAAGCCATGCTGTTGAGAGCCATGTTGGGGAGCTGCTGAGGTGTATGCTCTACACGCTGCCATAAGGAGTGTGAAGGATAGACGCACCCATAGAGTTTAGGGGCGGAAGAGACCATTAGATCATCTAGTCTGACCTCTTCAGGCCATTGTATTGCACCGGTTACCCCAGGAAAGCCCCAAAATTTGGGTTAAACTAAAGCATTTCAGTCCTCAGCAGACTACGTTGTTGCATGTGACAGGCAGAGGAGAGGAGAGAGCGAACTGCTACCAGTGGAATGGTGGGGGATTGATTAGGTGGGATATGCCCAGATGGCATATGCTCTTCTGGTTACATCAGCAGACGAGGAGGCAGGACTCCTGAGTTCTATTCCTGCCTCTGCTGCTGTTGACTGTGTGACCAAGACTGAGTTGCGATGGCCAAGGCTTTCAAAAAAGGGGACCTCAAGTTAGGCTCTAAGCGTATACTTAGGCACCCAAGTAAATGAGCTGATTTTCAATAGTGCTGAACGCCCAGAAGCTCCCACTGAAGTCCATAGGAGCTCAGCACTTTGAAAATCAGGCCACTTATTTAGGTGACTAAATGTTGGAGTCAGGAGCTTGAGTTTAGTCCTCCATTTATTAAAATCTTGGCCTCGACCACCTGTGCCTCAGTTTCCCCATCTCTCCAATGGAATATATAACAGTTGTTCTTCTCGGGCGTGTTGCTGGAGTTAGTGCAGTGTTTATAAAATGCCTAGAGATCCTGGGAGGAAGTTGAGTGTGCTATAAAATGATTGGTGAAAGAAAGCACCAGTCCCCAGGAGGAGGAAGTGCAGTGAATTTTCAAACCTCAGTCTAAAAACGGCACTGTGCTTCTGGTTCAATATCACTCCCATAGCCCGAGTTCAGCGTTGGTGCGAGACCGGAGCAGGTAGGGATCAGCAAGCTCCCTTACAAAGCGAGGACGGCTGGGAGCAGGGACAAAGCTTCTTCCTCCCTACCCCATGTGGGAAATGCCCATCTGGAATGCAGCAAAGCATAGCGCAGCACTCCGCGAAGCAGCTGGGCTCCTGTGCCCACTGCCCGGCCCTGTGCGGGTGGGTGGGTGTGGAATTCTTTGGAGGATTTTGTTTCTCACTCGATCAAAGTGCAATTGTTTGTCTTTTCTCTGGTAGCTGCACTGGGGGGGGAGGGGAAGTGCCCAATTATCATTTTAAAAACCTAGTGCGGAGGCGGCTGCTTTGCCTTGTCTCATCCAGAACGTGGCATTTAGTTTTTTTTCCCCGCACACGAGCCTTGGCGCGGCTGGCTCGCTGTGTGATGCGCAGGCAGTGGCAGTTTGCATAAGAGCTTGTGATGGTACCTGGGGACTTACTGCTAAGGACGATTATAGCTCCATCTGCCCCTCCCCTGCCTCAGCCAATCAATGCTCTTCCTCTCCCCCTCCAAACTGTGTTCCAGGAGTGCGGGTGGGATCCTGACACTGTGCGCAGCTGCAGTGCCTGTCCTCTGAGGCTCTCGGAGGGCTCTGCATGCAGTAATTAAGCCAGTGAGGTGGATAGGTGTGATCCCCATTTGCAGATGGTAAACCGAGGCACTGAGGTTAAGGGCTGGATTTCCAGGGGCCCAGAAGCCAGCGGGGACCCGCCAGTGTTGGCATCTCTGAAAATGAGGCCAAGTAGCGACTATGGCAACAAACAGAGTCAGTGGGACTAGAACCCAGAGCCCTTCTGCGCCTGTTCTCACCGTCAAAGGCAGAGCCGGGGGCAAGCGCAGGAGGGGACGAGCGTGAGCACCAGACCAACCAGAGGGAGAGGAACCCTTGGGTCTTGTCAATGCTAGTAACTGTCCAGCCCATTGTTCAGCACTGGTGCTAGCAATGGGACAAGCCAGTGAAGTCCAGGTTCCGCACCTTTTCTGGCCACGGCCTCAGGGCCCAGTGCTGGGAATGCCTGAGCCCAGTCTACCCTGCCACTAATGCCCCTGCTCGTAACAGCTTCTGAAGCGAAATGGCAACAAATGGAGAGGGAAGTGAAGAGCCACAGGGAAGGGGAGTGACTCTTCAGCTGGGGGCTGGAGCAAGCTGGAGGAAGTGAGGTTCAGGGGAGCTGGTCCACACGGCTGGACATGCAGAGGAGAAAGCTCTTGCACCTGTAATGGCACGATTGTGGGACGGGAGTATGGAGGCCATTGGCGAGTGAGCAGAAGGGGAAGGGGAGAGACTACAGATTCATAGACTTCCAGGCCAGAAGGGACTAGTATGACCATCTCGGCTGACCTCCTGCATACCAGAGAACCTACTCCAGTAGTGACTGACCATCCCTCTTCCATACACATGAGACTGGCCCTCGGAGAAGGAGTCACTTCTCAGTTCCCTTGTGTGCCAAGAGCTGGTGGGATTGGGCAGCAGGCTTAGCTATTGGTCAGACAGCTCTGCATTCGCCAGAGTGATTCGGTAACACACTTTCTCTCTGCCCTGGCCAGAGCCTGCACCTAGAAGAGATGTGACAGTGGCCCCAAGACCAAGCTTATGTTTTGATCACGATGAGTCTGCAAGTCCCCTTCATCTAGCAGATGAAGAAAGAAGATTGAAACCTGTTCTTTGGTCCCCACTAGGCTGGTGTCTGGGACAAGGTCTGTTAGCTGCCAGCTTGTTCCTGTTTCCTCTTTCAGTGTCTATGTCTTCCCCCCTTTGAATGTTTATCCTCTTGCCTTCTCCTCTCCCTGCCATCTGAGGGATGACCCCATCTGTACTAGGCTGGCATCCACTGTATTTTTAGAGTAAGTGTTTTACGTTGATTGATTGTTCTCAGTTCCCCCTAAACTCACAGACTCCTCCCCACTTATTAAATGAAGTTCTGTGTTGAATTAATTTCCTGTGTGTGTGTGGTTTTTTTTTTTTTTTTTTTTTTTGCTGGTTCTTTGTATACTCCATGTTCAAAAAATCATTTAGAAAATTGCAGGGAGCATAAAGATGGACAAATCTCTCCTGCCTTCCCCACTCATGGCCAAGTTTAGAGAGGAGAAAGATCTATTGTTAGGTTATCAGGTCCACTTCCACACCAAAGCAGGATTGACTAGGGATGCAGAGCATCTTCCATTCACTTTGAGAGAGGGAAAGACAGAGAACCCCTCTGTTTACTTTGTGGGGGTCTCCCCCAATTGCAGAGTGAGAAATGAGATCTCCTCTTCCCTGGCTCTGTCACTCACTGGAGAGAGAGGTATCCCACCTCCTCCATTTGCTGATGGGTAGCCTAGGTATCAGAGGATGACAGAAACCCATCCCTCTTGTTATGAGGACCCCTGCTCTGTGCTGGTGCGGAGTCACACCATCAGCAGTGTGCCACCATTGCCAGTCAGACACCCTTACGCACAGGCCACTGCGACTAATGGTGTCAACAAACCCCAAGCCTGGGAGGTGGCAGCTGACCTCACTTCATCCTGCACTTCCACCCCATGTTTTAGCAGCGCTGAGCGCTTCAACCAGTGACCTCGGGCAAGTGTTCTCCAAACTCTGCCTTGGCCTCAGACTCCTAATTGGACCAATCCCTGGCTCTTCCGGACAGGCTGCATGAGCTGAGCTGCAGCAGCTGTTGGCAGCCCAAGGCCCGTGCTAATCTGGGAATTCTATGACAGGAAGCACACGCCCAGCCAACCTGCCAGAAGACAAAGCCAGCAGTGTACACATCAGTTCCCAGGGGTGTTCCTGTGCAGAGCTGCGGCTATTTTTGAACGTTTCCCAGCCCTAGTGCCATGCTGGTTTATTTCCAGGGGCTCCATGGAGGCTAGGGTACGAGGCAATCATGCACCTGCTTTTGCCACATAGCTATGGATGCAGGACTGTTGTGCTCCGGCACGGCCAAGGCACCCAGATGGCTCTCCATTTCCATTAACCCCTGTCCCATATATTCTATGATGTTGCCAAATTTCCCATGGACACCCTCCCTCACCGCAGAATCATGCTCCACCATCTAAACTTTAATTGGTTTCAAAATATCTTACCTAGTTGTTAGGGCCACAAGGAACCTTCTGAACGTGCATGTCATTCCTGAACCTGGCGACAGCCTGAAACAATAGCTTTGAGAGGTGTGAACTATCCCTGTTCACCTCCAGGGAGCGTTTACTCCGAAACCAGGAACAGCAGTTTAAATGGCAACCTGGTTCATTATTTCACTGCCGATCATTTCCGCAGAACTATCCAGCCAGCATGGAACATCCCATGTTCCCAGCCTGCCTTCCGGGGTGCCAAAAGCCCCAGGTAACGTCTGCCCACCTGTCAGAACCTCCAGCCAATGCTTCCAGAGCAGTTACGCGCCATCAATGCAACAATCCGCAGCGCATGGAAAACTAGCGATTGAAGGATAGAGACAAGAAATTGAATTTGACAGAAACATAAGTCACTTCTACCCTGCTTGTATTTTGGGTCAGTGAACACCCCCAGTTTGTAATTGACCTGGACTTCCAGCGTGCTGCACCAGAGTGCTAGAGAATCCAGGTGCAGAATGCTGCAGTGACCACAGGCCCTTAACCCTAAGGTAACCTTTAGGGAGCGACACTGTGTGCTCTCACAGTGCTTTCTCCAGGATACAGCAGGGTTTAAGGCCTGACCTAACTTTATCTCCAAGGAATCCACCTCCCACGTTGTGAAACCATTTTGGCCAGCCATTTGGTTGGAGGCAGAAGTGTAACATCCTCCAAGATCTGCACTGACCCTTCTGTCTTGGAGAGGCACCTCGCTGGTCCCAATATATCTCTGTGCAGAGAAGGATGGGGCTGGGATTTATTGCTGCAGCAATAGCTCCCTTGCTGTCAAGCGGTAAATGCAGTGGTAATTAAATGGGAGACTAAGGTGATTGGCTAGGACTGACGGCAAAGGGAAATGGGATGGCTTCGTGGAATCTATCTGGAGGAAACTCAGATGTGTACCTTGTATGACTGTGACTTCTAACTCAGGCTTATGCAATAGAGCACGCCGTTAGGAGCAGCTCAGGGCTGGGAAGTGAAGCCGAGTGGTGCTTACCTAAAGGCCCTGTCCTGATCTTTACTTATGCAGCAGTAAATCTAGAGTAACTCCAATCCAGGAAGTGAGGTTAGTTTGAATTTACATTTGCCTAACCAAGATCAGAATAAGTGGAGTTTTAATAGTAATACTTAGCTTGCTCCAGGTCACTCAGCAGGCCCATGGCAGAGTCAGAAATAGACCCCAGGTTTCCTGAGTTCTAGCCCAGTGCTCTCTCAAACTGCCTTTTAGCCTGACATAAGGCCCACCACTGTGGTCCTTACTTGGGCATAACTCTCCTTGCCTTCAGCAAGCCTTTAGCAAAGTCTCTCACAAGAGGCTATTGAAGAAATCAAAGCACCACAGGTGAAAAGCAAAGCACCGTCATTGATTAGAAAATGGCTAAAGACAGCATTGGAATAACACTTGTCAGGACAAAACCTTATAGTCAGGTCCCCCTGAGTTCCACTCTAGGGCTGATGAAGTTTGGTATATCTGTTAACAGCCTGGATAAGGGGCGAGCAGTGAGATGGCAGAGTTTGGAGGGGACACACAGTTATGTAGATCAAAGCCAGAGGAGCCGGCGAGGAATGTCAGAAGTTCTAAATAAAGCCAGGTAAATGGACAAGCTGATGGCAGATGCATGGTAAAGCACATTGCAGTGAACAACTTGAGTTCATTGCCACAAGATGTCATTGAGGCTAAGAGCTCAAAAAAGGATTGGACATTTATATGGCCAATGAGAACAGTCCTCGCTATCTTAGATGGGTTAAAATTTATAAAGGATATATGGATTCATAACAGAAAGGCAGTGTTGCTTAGTGGCTTCAGCACCAGACTAGGATTTAGGAGACCTTTGTTCTATTTCCGTGGCTCACTTGCTGGAAGATTGTAGGCAAGTCACTTCCCTGTTCTGTGCTTCAGTTTCCTCATCTGTGAAATGGGGATATTGATACCGAGCTCCTTGAAAAGTGCTTTGAGAGCTACTGACAAAAAGTGCTAGGTAAGAGCTAGGGATTATTCCAAATCCTCCTGCATTGGGATATAAACCAACAAGAAAGATTTTCCTGTGAACAGATTCCTCCGTAATGATTCACTACAGGGGTTCATGCACCTTCCTATGAAGCAGATGCTGTTGGTCACTCTCAGATGGGATGCTGGACTAGATGGACCTTGGATCTGATCCATTCCTGATGGGAATCTTTCCTGAGTAAAGACAGTAGGATTTGACCTATGAACTTTACAATACACTTATTGCTCTTATCGCTAGATCTCCCAGTGCTTTACAAAGTATCATTAATCCCATTTCACAGATAGAGAAACTGAGGCACTCAGGGGAAAGTCACTTGCACAAGGTCACCCAGCAGGCCTGAGACAGAACTGGGAATTGATTCCAAATCAAGTGAGCTAGCCACTATGCTATGCTCCCTTCCAGTGGAATTTAGACTTTGAAAAGAATGGTCATGGAATGTAATTCTCCAATTAACAATCCCATCTGCACTCTGCCCACCTGACAGTCTGAAGGCGCTTGTCATTAACAAAGTGGTGACAGTCTTTGCTTTGCAAGTAAATGTGTGTCAACTAGTGTGACTGTCAAGGTTTGGCACTCTTGAGCTGTATGTCCTTAGTGATGTTAATTGGAAGTAAATTTACTAAGTTACTCCCAATTATTTCACCATGAGTGAGATCAGAATCTGGCCCATCTACTTCACAAGAAGCTGTAAGATCACATAGCATTCCTACATTCTGTAAAATGTATTTTAAGAACTTTTTGTTTACAAACATTCACATGACACTTGAGAGCAAATCTGGGACATGAACAAATGCTGTGTGATATACAACCCTCTGTAAACCTCATTTTTTCCATGTGTTGACATAACTAGATTATCAAACTGTGGAGCACGTAAAGCATCTTATTGAGAAGATCCATGCTCCAGTGGTAGGTGCCACCCTGGGACATGGGAGACCCTTTGCTACCATAGACTTCTTGCATGACCTAATGTCATGAAACACTCAGTCTCTTTGGCCAGGTCCTCAAAAGTACATAGGTGCCTAACTCCCATTGAAATCATCAAAATACCTGTGTGTCCTTGGAATGTGTCAGGGTTCAATCCAGACCAGTGAGGAGTTGTCACCCCTGTAACTCAGGGCACCTTACATGTTATTGTGCTGTGGCTCACAGTCTGATACCCAGAGCCAGTGTACAAGTCACACGCTGGCTTGCACCACCCAATTATTTTTTGCAAACTGACCCCAACACCTTCCTCTCCCAAATTTCCCCCAAACTGTCTCCCTGCAGAATTCAGCTGTCTCACAGAACGCTCACAGAAGTTAAGTCCATTGCTCTTTTAAAGAGACAATACACTGCAGTTTATTAATTGAACTGGGGTTTGACACATTCTTATTTCAATCACAGCACTGGATTGGTTTATAGTGTAAAAGTAAAACAAGTTTATTAAACAAAAAGTTAAGTGACACCAAGTGTAAGGATACAAATGGTTACAAAGAAAAGTAAAAATAGGTATCTAAGACTAAAACGTAACGTCAGCAAGTTACAATCTTTGCCTATGCAGGTTTCTCATCTATATTCAATTCCCAGAGGGTTCAGCCCCATTGGTTGAAGAACCCAACATTCTGTGATTTTAAGAGCTCTGGCCCCTTGAATCCCCCACGTGATGGACCTCCATGGGGTTCTCTTCCCTGTCTTTTTATACTCCAGTCAACCTTTGTAATGTATTCTTTGAAAAAGCCCAGACCAAGCTTCTCTCTCCTGCTGGGGTGTAGATGCCCTGCTGTCATCCGAAAGCTTATTGGCCCTGCTTCAAGAGATAGGAAGGCTCATAGGGGTGAAGTCTCCATCCCCCTGTATGCAAATTGGGCTTCCATTGTTTTGATTCCTCGCAGCTTAGTTGACATTGGAGACAGGAAAATAGCTGCCTTTACTCCTGTCTGGGAGAAAACCTATTGCTCTCGGTGTTTGGTCACAGACTTTAAAGCATAATATCAGTGAGTAGCCATAACTCATAGTGTTAATGCAGACATTTCACAGTGATATTTAATTCCCAGTATGTCACATAAAAGCCCTTACAGAATACATTTGCGTAATACAGTAACATTGTATAGAATTAGTTGATTCAACTGCTTATCAGTTGAGGTCCAGATCCCTCTGTTTACATACCTAAGAGGCTGTCTCCCCCACTAGTTTGATGGCTTTGTTTAGCTTGTTTATAGATGTACCTTCATTGTCACTTCATCGATGACCAGGCTGGTACAGACAGGCAAATACACATTTCTTTGTCCAGGACAGACTGGGCTTATGCATTGCTTGCCAAGCACATTTTAAGAACATAATTCTAGCAAGTATTTATAACTCTGTGCACACCCCCTCCATACACCACGCAAGAATATTAATGATCAGTGAGTTATTAGTTTTCCAGTGCTATATTACTGGACCTTTTGGGGATATACTATGACAACAGTGTGTTAGGTATGGTGAGTATATCAAGCCCCACAAGAATTGCTGACACAGAGTAGTGAACCACCAATGGACCTCTGTGTCACAGTCTCATACAAGAACAACTTTACAACAGCTGAGGATCTGGCCCAATATTTTCCAGTAACATTCCTGCTTCTCTATGTGTACGTCCCAGATTTCCTCTTTCCAAGGCATTTGTGCAGAAATAGAATCTTCAGACTCAGTTCAGATGTGCACCTGATGATGTCACAACCTTGGTCAGTAGCATGACAACTGGTTGCTGTGGAACTGGATGTAATTTAACCAACAAAGGATTCTTAGGACTCCAAGATGGGGAAAATAATGAGCAGATGCACTGTTGAGAAACAAAGATCCTGTTTTCAGGCAAATCCTTCATGTCGTGCTTGGAATGAAAAGTAATGCAAATGCTGGAGGCAAACTGCAAAAGAAAACAGACATTGTTTTGTAAGAGCGGAAGAGCTTAGTTCGTCTACATGAGTGAGCTTGTCAAATATGCACCATGGCCCTTCTAGAGGCTTGTCCACATGGGATAATAGCCTACTATTGCAGCAGGCTAACGGCACTACTTCTTTAGCGCAAAAAAGCAGAAGTATATGCTTTCATGCTGAAGGTGCTGAATTCCAACCCTGTTCTGGTGGGGCACATTACACCAACACACTCTGTTTTATTCCAAATTTCAATCCACACCTCCGCCACCAAGATATTGATTGATAACATCCACAAGAACATGAGGCAAAAGCATGACAGCACCAGAATGTTTCCATTGGCTGAACATATCCTGAGGGCCGGACATTTGCACCTAGCAACTTCAGAAAGCTGCATATGCAGGCCACTTGGGCAATAAGAGGAGGATGGGAAACAGACATGAAGTTTAATCCTTGGAGGGCTGAGTCTGAGCCATCTCAGTTCCAGCCTATTAGCGTCTCACTTCCTATCATTTGGCATGAGTCCTGGCTGTCTTCCTGCTCCACCCCTAAACAAAAGGAGAGTCTTCCTTTCTCTTCCCAGATGAAGGCCTTGGATTCTCCTAGTGTGGGATCTTCCAAACATAACTCCTATGCCCCCAGGTGGGTCATCAGAAACAGGGATTGAACCTGGGAACTCTGGATCTCAATGCATGAGCCGCTACTGCCTGAACTGAAAGAGCCAGCTCTTAGACTACGTCTGCACTCATGGCAGCATGCACAGTACAGGTACGACACATATAGCTACATGCCACAGTGAAGGCTGGCCGTGTCCACACTTGTCACTGTGCAGTGCAGCTACGTGCTGCAGTGAAAGGCTCTGGCAGCTCCCCACTTCCAGAGCCTTTCACTACAGCAAGGAAAGGCTCTGGCAGGTGGAAGGCAGTGGTGAGCACTTCTTGGGCATGTAGACAGCTCTTCTAGGATATATACTCTGGGGGTAGGACACTTTACTCACCTAAGCCAGGCCTTACCGTCTACACTGCTGTTTATACCCATGCTAGCTGGGCATGCAGTGTCTGTACGCTAATGCCACAGTAAGTGTAGCTGTTCCTTTAGCCATGGCAGGTACATCAACCTCCATGAAGCTTAGCCACCACTAGAGGGGGACAGAGTGCCATACCTAGTAGGTATAGCGTACATAAACTAAGCAAGATTGGGTCTGCTCGATATTTGCATGGGAGATGGCCAAGGAAAATCTAATGTGCTGCAACGGTGTGTGTTTAAAGCCCTAGCAACATCTTTTCTATATTCCTGACCAGAACTGTGGAACAACCAAAGGACCAGCCCCCTGAAAATCCATCCCAGGTTTTATAATGAGCGCAGTACAGGATGGGGGAGGACCTTGGGAATTTAATCATTGCCAGATGCACGGCCAAGCGGTCGGACAGGATCAATGAACCTCAGTTATTCACCTCTCAATCCATATTTTTACACTGCATTCATCATTCTAGCTGTGGTCTAATGATACCTCAGCAGCAAGCACTGTGGCTTGGATTGGAGCATCTCCCAGTAATCTGAAACACAACCGTGTTGTCTCTCTGAATTAATAACGAACTAATGTCCCAGCACAGGGCTAGGGTTTGCGGTGCTACCAGAGGCCTTCAGATGAGATGTTAATGGTAGTCCTGACTGCTTGGGGCCATTAGAGAGAACATGGTGCTTTACAAGTCGGTGTGATTCATGTCCCAGTTTGATATTCCAATTGGGGCAATTGCATTCTGCCACCACACAGCCTCACGCCAATAACCGTGCTTCACTTCCTGTCCTAAAGAGTTGAGAGTGCTGCTGGATACCTTTCAAACAGCTAGTGCCCCTTGCCCAGCTGAGGCCAGATTTTCAGGAGCTCGGCAATCCACAATTAGAGCCAGGTTTTCTAAACAACATTCCGCCCCCAGCATGCTGAGTTCCGAGCCCTTCTGAGAAGTCTGCCCAAACTGCTGTACCTTAATGGTAAGTGAAGGGATCCTTATCTAGTGTCATTTACAAAATGCTTTTGGATCTGGTGGGCTGAAAGGTGCTGTATAATATGTAACATTAATCTGCTATTATCCACAATCCAGTTTTTAAAAGCCATCCATGGTCCTGTAAATAAAAAAGTCTCTGTATTTCCTTTTTTAATAGCCTCTGAACCATGCATGTGTAAGCGGGGGAATGGTCCCGCTACTGTGGGGAACTTTCCTGGCTTCTGCACTACCCCGGTGAAGTGGGCTAGCGAAAGGATCTGAGTCCTTGCTCCCACTCCTTTTACCCAGATGCCTCCCTGCCCTTGAGGGCTCCCCTTCCACTCTCCTGTCTGGCAGAGTCCTCGTAACCCCAACAAGGCTGGGCCCAGGATTCCTGGGGGGCTCAACCTCCAACCCTGCTGTGGTCACCTAGGACAAGGGCTAGGGTGTCCCCACTCCGGGGTACCCTCTCTGCACTGGGCACCTCCCTGACCCACTGATTATTCCATACAATTTAAAGCAAATACAAGTTGTTTAATTAACAATCTAAAGAAAAGAATAAGGAAAAATGGGAGAGGTTAAAGGAAAACACATCACCCCGCTCTGTGGCAGGGAACATCACAAACAGTGTCTCTGGACATAAGGGCAGTTCCCAGTCTGTTCCTTGTAGGTCCCAGATTTCCTTCTCAGACCCTGGCTGTGCTGCAGGGATGCTGCGGGTTGTACACTTGCAATGGTGGTGGCCACACAACCCCAACACTTTGAGTGGTGGGACCCTTCTTCCCAGCGTCAGCCCCCCGTCGGGTTACGGTCCCCCTCCCGGTCTGGCCTGCGAGGGCCCTTGGCTAGGGGTGTCTTTCTGTGCTGGGCCCTTTGCCCAGGTCCCCCCTTGGCTGGCCCCACTTGCTCACCACACCTGGCTCTGTGGCTGCAGCTCTGCTCCCAGCACAGGATCTGCTCTCCCTGGGCTGCGTCTCTGGCTCTGTGGCTGCGCCTCTTTCCCCTCTGGATCTGGCCCGGCTCTGCTCCCTAGCTCAGCTTGGGCCCCTGCTTTCTCCTTAGCTAGGCCCCACTCAGTCTGACCCAGGCAATTCCAACTCACACAGAGGACGAGACCCACCCTGGCCTCCTGTCATGCTGATTAGCCTGCCCGCCCTGTCAATCAGGCTGACCTGGAACATTGGCCTCTTGCCATTGTTCCTGGGGACTGTCAGTCTCAGGGTCCTGATTTCCCATCGACCCCTCCCCTTTTAGTGCTGGGAGCAGCCAACCAAAACACCCCCACTGAATGTTAGTAAGGGGCAACAGTCCCCTTACACATGGGAAGCTACTGTCTCTTCTGTTAGCTTGGGACTGTCTCCTATGGTTTAAAACAGTAATATTCAGACCTCAGTGGTTCAGGAGCCAAATTAGGGATCAACATTACCCCAAAGAGCCACAGTAGTGTGAATTCACTGTTTCATTTACTCTATTATTCTCCCAGCAAATTGACTGACCAAGTTACTATTTTATCAACTACAGTTGATTAATAACACAGTAAAAGCATCCTGATTGGTTAATCATTAAATCACACAGTGTTTTAATATCATGTGCTGCAAAGAGCCGCAGGAGATGCATTAAAAAGCCATAAAAAGCAACAGAGGATCCTGTGGCACCTTTAAGACTAACAGAAGTATTGGGAGTATAAGCTTTCATGGGTAAGAACCTCACTTCTTCAGATGCAAGTAATGGAAATCTCCAGAGGCAGGTATATATCAGTGTGGAGATAACAAGGTTAGTTCAATCAGGGAGGGTGAGGTACTCTGCTAGCAGCTGAGGTGTGAACACCAAGGGAGGAGAAACTGCTTCTGTAGTTGGCTAACCATTCACAGTCTTTGTTTAATCCTGATCTGATGGTGTCAAATTTGCAAATGAACTGGAGCTCAGCAGTTTCTCTTTGGAGTCTGGTCCTGAAGTTTTTTTGCTGTAAGATGGCTACCCACACATCTGCTATTGTGTGGCCAGGGAGGTTGAAGTGTTCTCCTACAGGTTTTTGTATATTGCCATTCCTGATATCTGACTTGTGTCCATTTATCCTCTTGCGTAGTGACTCTCCAGTTTGGCCAATGTACATAGCAGAGGGGCATTGCTGGCACATGATAGCATATATAATATTGGTGGATGTGCAGGTGAATGAGCCGGTCATGTTGTAGCTGATCTGGTTAGGTCCTGTGATGGTGTTGCTGGTGTAGATATGTGGGCAGAGTTGGCATCGAGGTTTGTTGCATGGGTTGGTTCACCTCAACTGCTAGCAGAGCACCTCACCCTCCCTGATTGAACTAACCTCGTTATCCCCATACTGATTTATACCTGCCTCTAGAGATTTCCATTACTTGCATCTGAAGAAGTGAGGTTCTTACCCACGAAAGCTTATGCTCCCAATACTTCTGTTAGTCTCAAAGGTGCCACAGGACCCTCTGTTGCTTTTTACAGATTCAGACTAACACAGCTACCCCTCTGATACTTGACTACTCTTAAATATCTCCAGAGATGGAGATTCCACAACCTCCCTAGGCAATTTATTCCAATGTTTAACCACCCTGACAGTTAGGAACTCTTTCCTAATGTCCAACCTAAACCTCCCTTACTGCAGTTTAAGCCCATTGCTTCTTGTTCTATCCTTAGAGGCTAAGGTGAACAAGTGTTTTTTCCCTCCTCCTTATGACACCCTTTTAGATACCTGAAAACTGCTATCATGTCCCCTCTCAGTCTTCTCTTTTTCAGACTAAACAAACACAATTCTTTCAGCCTTCCTTCATAGGTCATGTTCTCAAGACCTTTAATCATTCATGTTGCTCTTCTCTGGACCCTCTCTAATTATGAACAGGCTCCAGGTGGGAAAAAGAGCCCCTGAGTACATTGACTCAGCCTCCCCCCCTTAATTAGATGTGATGAGGCCTTTAAAAGTAGTCCATCTGTCATTCTGCCTGAAAAGGTGGGGGCTACTTCCTGTGGGAGCCAGGTGGGGGGGGGGGCTTTGTCTCACTAGCCAGCAGCCTGTGCTTCCCTCTATCAAGAAAAAGCAACAAGTAAGTGCTCTGACTCAAGGCCAGCCTGGTTGCACAGCATGGACTCCCTACCCTAGAGAGATGAACAGGTGAGACCCACTGAGCTAATGTGCACAGCTGTGAGTGCTTTGGTCCCTCAGCCTGCTCCCTTTGCGGGGCTCAGACCATTGCAGGGTTTTGGTGTATGTGTGCCCTTGCTAAATGGCTGATGCACATACGTGTGGGGGGAAGCATCTACCTGGGGCAGATGTCTGAGCAGCATTTGTGCTTCAGTCTTGTAGTGCTTTGAAAACTGACCCCTTCCCTGCTTATTTAACTGTGCGTAGGGCTGGGCTCTGATTTATCTTGATGTTTGTCTAACCAGAGCCTGAGCAATAAACAGCATAGGATTCCCCTCAAGGTGATCTCAGACGGGCCAGATGCAAATGCACCAGCTCCTTTCATGGAGGAAGATTGGCGCATTGTTCCATTTGCAAATGGCCAAATCTTTTTCCATGCCTTCCAAAGTAAGGAGCCACTCCCCAGGAGAGGGCAGTGATCCCCAGATGGCTGCTATGGAAGACGGACCGATATTTAGTGGCCTGCTGCAGAGATTCCTGTCCTAGACCCATTAATAACAGGGTAGAGAGAAAGCCCTGGCTTGTACTAGCCAATAATTCACCTCTCAGGGGCTGCCCTGTGTGTCTAGCTATAGTGCCATGTGAGTCTTGTGCAGGGTTCTCCCTGCCAGCAGGTGCAGGTATTAGCAGTCTCCTACTCCTTGGTAACAGTTTGTGCCCTTTTAGGAGTACCCAGGTGATCATAAATTGACCCCAGTGGGAATTGGCAATAACTTACAGTATGTCGTGCTCTGCATGTTCGAAGTCTTGTGCAAGACTGAGTGAGCTAATTAGTCCTCACAAACTCCTTGTGAGGTGAGTGGTGTTATCCCAGTTTTATCGTTGGGGAAATGGAGGCACAAAATGAAGAGACTGGGGTAGGGCCTGACAGAGCTGGCACTAGAAGTCAGGTCTGTCTGACTCCTAGCCGTGTGCTTGTTCCTCCAGACCATTGGGAGTTCAGCTTGGCGAGGTCAGGCTCCAGGGGTCCCCAAGAATCATGCAGGTGGGATGCAGTGTTTCCAAAAGTGTTACTGGGCCAACTAGGATCCCATGAAATCCAATGGCAAAACGCCTCCAGCCACACTAGCACCAGGATCTCTTCCTAAGACCTTGTCTACACTGGAGATTTGTCTCATGTCAGCTGTCAGGGTGGGTGCAGCAGTGCTTAATTTGTAATGAAAGAGGTCCAGGGGCTCAAGCAATTTTTTTTTCTTCATAACTGATGCAGCAAGCCCAGAGGTGCCGGGGCTCTAAGCAGCCAGGCCCAGAGGTGCTGAGGCTGCCCTCGGTTGCAGTGACACAAACGCCTATGGTAGACCAAGCAAGCTGTGACTCTCAGCAGAGTGGCTACCCCCTGCTGGAAATGGCAGTGAGCTCCTCCAATGCAAATGTCCTTGTTTGCACTGGTGAGATGGAGGCATATCCCCAGAGCGTGCAAGGCCTGCACATAACTCCGATGCCTCTCAATCCCACCCAGCAGTACACAACTCCCACGCAGTGAGCCAATTCTCCTTTTTCCCCTGGTGTGACTCCAATTTACACAGAGCTGCTCCATGGAGCCCAGTGCCATAAAACGGCTGCATCAGCCCATTCATTCCCACAGTGCATTTCCTTTCATCCCCACATCAAAGAGGCTCATAAAACCGATCCCAAATGCAAACCTTGGAGGCCATGCTTCCCACGGGGCTACTTAACCGCCGTTGTTCCTGGCACCTTGTTGCCTGGGGAAAGCTGAGCTGACAGGCAATATCTTTTCCCTTCAGCTCCCGCATCTTACCTGCTTTCCCCAGGGAGTGAGTTAGTGGCTCAGCCTGCTGGGGGTGGGGGAAGCCTGGTCATAGGCCCGTCTAGCAGTAACTCAAACTACTCCGTAGCAGAGCATGTGGTTCTACCAAGGCTGTAATTTAAAGTTTGTTTGGCAGTCATGAGTATTAAAAAGTTACCAGGGGAGGGGATGAATCTAAAACCGGCTATTTTAGATGAAGTTTTAAGGCCAGAGAGAAGGGAGGGAATGGAGACCTCCTAGGGCTTGTCCACACTTGAAATGCTATCGCTGCAGCACGTCAGTGTAGACTCTACCTATGCCTCTGTGTGGATTTCTCACACCCCTGAGGGATAGAGTTAAGCAGACTTAATTTTCTAGTGTAGACCAGGCCTTCACTTTCCCCCTCTTCTTAGGCCTGGTGTACATTAGAAAATTAGGTCGGTTAAAGGACGCTGGCTGGGGTGTGAAAAATTCACACCCTTGAGCGGCGTAGTTAAGCTGACCTAACCCCCAGTGTAGCCAGTGGAAGAATTCAGAACGGCCCCTTCCTGAGCTCTGAAGCCGTGAGATTGGGATGCGTGCTTTCACTGGAACTCTCCCACCTGTTATGGGCATGGTGCCCACGGCCTGCACTTAGCACTTGAGTACACTTCCCATCCACTCGCCGATAAGCGTTTTCATTGCTGTACGCTGAGTGCAATCCAGGCAGTGGGGCCAGTGCAGGCCCGTGGGATATAGAGGAAATGCTAATTGACTCAGTAATCAATCTCTCCATGCACACGGGAGAGCTGTTGAGAGAAGCAGCGTTGTTTTACCCTCCAAGCAGGCCCTGTTCAGTGTGGCACCCTGTCATTTTCTTCTTGGGAATAAATTATGTTGATCTAGAAATGGCAGGTTTTCAAGAGTTCAGCTCCCACCTAGGCTCCATAATAAGTGGCCAAGTTGGCAGCAATGCTCAGCGTGTTGGGAACTGGGCACTTCTGGAAAATCTGGCCATGAATGTCTAATGGGTGTAAAACCATCAGGTTTTAGAACATGAGCTGACTGCCTGGGGTGAGGAAGACACTTCCTTTCTGAGCAGGTTGTTATGTAATTTTCAGGTATCTTGTCTTCTAGTGAAGCATCTGATCCTGTCCGCCATCAGGGACGGGATAGGGGCCTATATGGACCCCTGGTCTGATCAAGAATGGCAGTTCTTATGTTACTACCAGTGTCTTTTTATATTTGCATTACAAGAGCACCCCACAGGCCCCAAATAAGTCTGGGCACTGTACAGTCTCTGCCTCGAAGGGCTTGTAGTCTGAAGACTAATAACTTGTGAAGAGTGAGAGGAGGGGGTACAAAAAAACCCTGCAATTCTTACGTGTGTGTGTGTGTGTGTGTGTGGTGGGAGAGCTAGGATGGGGTGGGGGGAGTGTCACTGGAGGAAAGGAGGAGGTGGCAGAAGAGGCAGTGGAAATATGGGGGTGAGATGGAGGTAAGATGTGTAGAGGCTGACGAAGAAGATGTGGAAGAGAAGTAGGAAGGAAGGGGACAGTGAGGGCTCAGGGTGTTTAGAGGGAGATCTTGATTAGGGTACAAGTCAGTGAATGTAGAGCAAATGCATTAGATGGGGAGCCAGTCAAGTAATCAGTGAATCGATTAAACAGGAGCCAATGAAATGGCCAGTGATCGACAAATCAGGCAGTTAGTTGCAAAGTAGTTAAGCCTGTCCACATTGGCCCTGGCCCCCATTGGCAATCAGCTGATCAGACCAGGCAATTAACCAGGAGCGATCTGCTGACTTTCAACCTGTGAAAGAAGTGTGCTGAGTAGAAAGTTACCAGGGGAAGTGTCGGGGGGGAGGGGGTGTCAGCAGGGTGAGGGGTGAAAGTTGGGTGGAGGGGCAAAGAGAGGAGGTGTCATCCAGTCCCTGCTGCTGGCTGCTCCCTGCCTAATGGGGAAGGGCATATGTCAGTTCTCCACCCCATTGGAGAGCTCAGATTGTATTCACCTACCAAGGAAGTTACACGCACAAGCAAATTGTTCTTGGACGTGTTTGCTTTTGATAAAAATGCTACCAAATTTACATGCCAATTACGTGTGGCTGCCCAGCTCTGGGCAAGCTGCCCGCAGGGCCTTGGCAGTTCCAAGCCTAGAATTCCCTGGTCCAATCGCCAGGCCCGGCCCAGCCAGGGAGTGAGAGAATCTCTGTGCCGGAAAAAGCCGGCTATGATTTCCGATAGCCACTCTTTAATGCTTCCCCTAGCCTTGTCCCTTTCCACCTGACTGCGGCGCCTGTCCCAGTGCTGGCCCAGTGTCGCTAATGGCAGCTGCTAATTGGTTTTTTTTGTTCCATACTATATTTAATTTCCCACTATTATTTTTGCCCCTTTTAATCATACAAAAGCCTAAATTTCCCTAGGGAAGTTTATTGGCTCAACTATGGAAATTTACCTGCAACTCATATAGAGCTAAGCCAACAGGGGATTGAGTATATTTTTAAACCCAAGTACAAAGTGTCATCAGTACTGAATTCAATTAACCCTTCACAGCATGGGAGGATGAACATTCTGGTTCATGGTTTCTCTCCTTCTGCTCATCAGCAGCTAGGAGGTGACACTTCATAAATGCAGCTCTTCCCCCCCCCCCCCCCCATAATTTCCTTACTTGGCCTGACCCCCTTCCTCCCCAGGGCTGATCCTCCTCTCCTGATTGCAGCTAGATCATCTGATTCCCAATTCCCAGCTTCCGGGCACGTGTTCCCAGCCAAACTGCATTCTGGCCATGGTGTTTTGTAAACTGCCAAAGGGAATGAAGTTAGCTGCAGGGTGTGTGTGTGTGTGGCATGCTTGTATAGTGTGTGTATTGTGCCCCCTCCAGTAGCTAGTCTGCTCAGAGGATAACCGCTTTCTGTGGCCACCTAATGGAGTTACTCCTTTAGCTCAAGTGGCAGAGGTCTGTGTTCTGGTGGTGAGGTTTGCACCCTGCTGATGACTCGTGGGAGGGGCTATTGCTTATGGCCGTAGAGATCAGTGCAAACTCGGGATAGCTCCGGGGCTGGTCCTGACAAAAGTTCTGAGCAGCAGATGAGTGGCAGGGCTGGATAATCTTCCTGGATTCCTGACAAAGCATCCCCTATCTGCAGTATTGGAAAGAGTCCAACGGAGGGCAACAAAAATGATTAGGGGGCTGGAGCACATGACTTATGAGGAGAGGCTGAGGGAACTGGGATTGTTTAGTCTGCAGAAGAGAAGAGTGAGGGGGGGATTTGATAGCTGCTTTCAACTACCTGAAAGGGGGTCCCATAGAGGATGGATCTAGACTGTTCTCAGCAGTACCTGATGACAGAACAAGGAGTAATGGTTTCAAGTTGCAGTTGGGGAGGTTTAGGTTGGATATTAGGAAAAACTTTTTCACTAGGAGGGTGGTGAAGCACTGGAATGGGTTACCTTGGGAGGTGGTGGAATCTCCTTCCTTAGAGGTTTTTAAGGTCAGGCTTGACAAAGCCCTGGCTGGGATGATTTAGTTGGGGATTGGTCCCGCTTCGAGCAGGGGGTTGGACCAGATGACCTCCTGAGGTCCCTTCCAACCCTGATATTCTATGAATATCCCTAAAACACAAGCGTCTACCAGCTGGAAAGAGCCATAAATTAAGAAATGGACCTGTTGGAAGCTTGAGGGACTTTCTGGTGAAATTGACAAGAGAGAAGAACTTGAATAAGAGAGCAGTGTGCTTTGCCAGTAAATGTGTGTTTTCCCCCATACCATACCGATATCTGTCTGAACTAGCATTCCCTCTCTGCCAGCCCGATTTCTCCTCCTGCCTTAACCAGCTGACTTTGTCCCCCAGGATATTTCATCAGGGTATGTTGCCATGCAAAGGACCCCTTAGGATGCTACAAATCCTACCTTATGAGCGAGCAGATGGGATGGCTGGGAGGAAACTGGCCTTTGTTTAGATGATTAATCGAGTTACCACAGGGGATTATTAAACTCTGCACAAGGAAACATTGATTTCCCCCTCCCTTTTTTAAAAGGAAAATTATATTTGGTTTCTTCAGTGTGCAGCGCTGTAGAAGTTCAGATCAACCCCTTTGATGGGCTGGTTAGCAGGGATCAAACCTTCAGCATTGATGGTAGCAATTCCATTAGATGGAAGTTGCACTGGACTCTTATCCTCTATACTGGAGCAGCCCACTAGAGGGGGATGCAATGCATTTTGCCAGGAGGTTTTGTAGCCCATTTAGGTGTGTTCACGCCCACAATAGAACTGCTGCAACAGATTTCATGGACCTTTCCTATCCTCCCCTCCCATCTTCCTCCACTCCAACCGGGCCACCTCTTTGTCTCTTCACATAGCATCAGCACTGTTGGCGCAAGAGCCTTCTTCCCTGCAGCTCCTCACTGTGTGCAACAGTCTTCCCTGAATCTTTCCCTCTTATTGTCTCTCCTAATTCCCAGGTGGGATCAGAAGTGAATGAGGCTAAAATAAACCTCTGGATCCAAGTAGCTATGAACTTTGGGCCTGTCTGGCTCTGTCTCTTCTGCCCTCCACTGCTCTCTGAGAAGTGTTTTGGGGTGGGAGGGCAGACACCGCTTGCATGAAAGCCGCCACACAGAACCCTGCCTGATTTCACTGTGTGTCTGGGCAGCAGCTGAGCTCAGAACGTAGCCAAAGCCAGCGGGGTGGGAGAGAAACTTGTCTCGCAGCCTAAGAATCCCCCTTTTATGTGCTCTTATTGCCAGAGAATTCCTTCCTCTCTGACTCTGTTACGGATACAAGGGCCCCAGTGTCTCCTCCTGAAACAAAGGAGGCTGCAGTTACTTTCTATTTCCTATTGTGAGCTGCTTGGCTCTTCCAGTGCCCAGCAGTTGCTGGCTGAGTGACTTCAAGTTATTTGTTATACATTCAACCCTGACTTATTGCACCAGATGGCTAGAGCCAGGGCATTGGCCTGTGTGCTGAATTGTCTCAGGCGAGCTTAGGAAGACCTTGTGCCTCAGGTGGGCATTTATACCCACTCTACCACCTCCTAGCGCATGCCTGCACTGGCTCGGTCTGGTCTGTGATCCCTTTGGGGTGGCTAGTGGCCCAGGTGATGCTATCAGGGAGCAGTCTTTGCACAAGTCCCATTCAGAGGCTGCAGTTTGTTCCTGCTCCCTGTGCCTCTGTGAGGGCCGGCACATTGTGGACTGGACCAGGCATCTCCAGAGCTAAAAGCATGAGCTGCTCCTGCTTGAGATAGAGTCAAGGCTCCAGAACTGGGGCTATTGCTGACTCGTGCCCTCAGAGGATTAAGCATATTTGGGGGCTGTAACTCCCCCTGACTAGGGGGAAGGTTATTTGGCCCCAATCACCCCACTCCCCCTTTGGTCTCTAGAGGTATGTCTGCACTGCAGCTGGGAGCAAGGCCCCCCAGCCTGGGTAGACAGACTCTCACTAGCTCACTAAAAATACCCATGGATGGTGGCAGAGACGAGGCTAGCTAGCGACCCAGGGGGTGTGCTTTACAGCCCGAGCCACAATGTCCATGCTGCTGTTTTCAGTGCATTAGCCCAAGCAGAGCCAGCAGGAATCTGTCTGGGCTGGGCAGCTCCATCCCCGCTGCCATGTTGACGTACCCAACTAGCGCCTTAGCTTTTCCCTGTAAAGCTATAGATCCATCTAGTCCCCGTCTCTCTCCTGAGCGCCACACGCTGGCTCTCACCTACGTGCTAGTTTATAGGTGGGGAAACCGAGGCACAGAGCGGGAAGTGACTTGCTTGTATGAGGTCACATAGCAAGTCAGCAGCAGAGCCCAGTCTAGAACCCTGTGACCCACACCCTAGCTGCGTGACCACAGTATTTTACCTCCGCCTTTTCCTCCTTCTCTCCACCCCTTTACATGTGGAGGAGCTCTCAGCCCTTGGCCTGGGCCAGCCCTGGCTTCCCTTTGGCTCTAGGTGTTAAGGGCGCAGTGGCTTTGGATGACAAATGCCCATTTTGGTTATTTAGTGCTGTGAAGGACCATTCCCAACAGGCCCCCCCTTGCCCTAAGGGCTCATGTTAAGGTATCGCCATGTGGTCTCTAACGCAGTTTTGTTCCATATTCAAAGACCCACCTCTGCCAGGCAACCCGCTTTCACCGGTCCCTTCAGACAGGTTGCCCCCTGTCATGTTCCCATCCTACAGCCTTGCCCCACCAGTGAGCGCTTCCCCCTTGTTCCCTCCCTGGCTCTTTGCTCCTGCCGCTTTGCCATGCCATGACTACACAGCGCAGCCCATCACGAACTGGAGGTGATGGACAGCCTGGCTGTGGTCCCAGGCCTTTAAAAGGTGTTTGGCTCCAAAGCGGTCCTCTGTGGCCACCTCTTCCCCTCGCCTGCGTGGGAACGTGTTGGATGAAAAGTGTCTGTGGCTGAGTCCATACAGATGCTGGCGGGAAGGGAAGGCGCCTGTCTACGCAAGGCAGCGGTGTGAAAAGTGATCAGCTTAGCAGGGCGTGCGGGTGGGCGGAGAGGAGCCTCAAAGGAGCCTCTAGGGTGCTGGGCGAGGCGGGAAGGACCCGGTGCTGAAGCAGCGGCCCATGGAGGGGTGGATTGCACCACAGGAAAGGAATGTGTCTGCAGCTGTGCCAGGCATGGAGACCACACCTTGGAGCCCGGGGATGACTCTGCTGTTACTGCACTGAGTCACCAGCCTCGCATCCACAGCCACTTCCTTTCCGGGAGGGAGAAACTCTAGTGTTATTTATCATGTGGCTTAAAGGGGGAGGAAGGAAACTCTTATTTATAACTGCCCTATCTCCCCCAGCCATAGGGCCTGGGGCCCAGAGAATGGCAGGAGCGGGGAGTGAGCACTGCTGGCAGCAGGGAGGCAGGCAGGGCATCCCATGGTGTCCTGTGCCAAGGGGCTGCTCTGCTTTGGTGCTCCTGGCCTAGTTTGCCAGAGGCGCTAGCCATCTGCAGCTCCCACTGACTCCGGCTGGAGCTGCGGGTGCTCCGTGCCTCTGAAAACCAGGCCTGTGGAGTGAAGGAGTGCAGAGGTGAGATGGGGCCGGGAGGCCCAGAGGTGGCCCAAACAATGGCAGGTTTGCTGTGGCCTGTCTCTTGTCTTCCTCTCCTCCTTTCTATCCTTCCTTAACCCCCCCCCCCTCCACCAATAGCCCCTATACACTCGCTCCCTAGGCCATCTCCCTTAAACTGCTCCCTCTTCTAGAAGCAAATTGAGCTTAGTGGTCCCTTTAAAAACCCAAAATGAGAAACTAGACCCCTATGATGAGGCCACCTCCCTCCGACACTACCCAGGGGCCAATCACGGGCTTGACAACCTCTCAGCCCAAGCCTGGCCCTGGAGGGTTGAACTATCAAGCTGTTGGGTCTGAACCCAGGGCCTGCAGTGCTACAAGCATGAGTCATTACAGCTTGAGTTAAAGAGCTGGGCTCTGGAGTGGGGAGCAGCAACGTGCCCCCGCTCTCTTGGACTGGGGACGCACAACCCATGTGTCCAGTGGCTCACGCCTCCACTTGGCCGCCCATCTGTCTGACCAAGCAGCTAATGTCTATTCAGACCCAAAGGGCTTAAGGCCTGCCCTCGGTCTACCTGGCTATGGAGTAATGGGCCCAATCCTGGCCCTTTCCTTCACCCGAATTCCTGCTGTAGTCAGTCAGTAGGGCTTAAGCATCCATTGGGAGCCCTGGGTCCTCTACCTTGCCCTGCGCATACAGTACATCCTCTGCTCTTGTCTCCTGCATTTAATCCAGTATCTTAAACTGAGACCCGAGGGGTGCAAAACCCACCCAATTTCATACTCCCCCCAGCAAACTGTGGCATAAAAGTCCATCAGTCTGCAAGTGAATAAGCAGAGATTCATTAGGCAAAAGCCACGTGGCAGGCAGTGCCTTTCTGAGTGATTATAGCATGTCTGGGGTGGTGGTTATGATGCAGAGGGCCGATGGCTCAGCTCCTGAACCAACAGACAAATACAGTAATCTCCGAGAAATTGCCTGCCCACAGTGCTGGATTCTTGTTTCAAATAGTTTATTAGTGGCTGGTGAGGCCCTTCCATTTACTCCATGTCACGGGGGTGGATATATTTGTATCCAGTACTGACATATGTGAAGCTTAAGGTTTGCACCAGCTGAGCTCGAAGGGGTTTAACCCCAGGGGGTGGGGGGGCTGAGACTGTGAAGTTTGGGATTTTGTGGATCTGATCTGTCCTACTGTTGGGGGGGGGGATGTGGGGTGACTAGGATCCTAGGTTTTGATTAAAAGAACAGGAGTACTTGTGGCACCTTAGACTAACAAATTTATTAGAGCATAAGCTTTCGTGGGCTACAGCCCACTTCTTCGGATGCATCTTTGCTCCATAGATTAACCATTTAACTGGAGAGCTGCCCTCTAGGATGCAGCATGGCCCAATTGTTAGAACATCAAGTTGGAGAAGCAGAGGATTTGGGGTTTACCCATAGCAGAGCCGGGAAGAACACTGCATTGTGTTGGCTAAATCATGTCACCTGCATCGGAGCCACAGTTTCCCTATCTGTACAATGGGCATAATGAGCCTTTACCAGTATTGTAAAGGGCTTTGATTATAAGTGCCACTTATCTGAACCTGTTCTTTACCCCGCCCCCCCCTCCCTCCCCCAGCCCTGGACAGCATTTTACAATACAATGAGGTGTTGGGAGAGTGTTTCCACCTTCCTTCAAAACATAAAGTATTGGCCAGTTCTACCAAATTGGATGGGTTGCTGAGCTAAAATACCCAGTCCTGTGATGCTGTGAACCAGACTGCTAGAAATGGGGTCTGACTGTCTGAGCTTGATCTTATTTATAACATTATTTTAAATGGTTTCTGCTTCATGTCCCCTATTCTCTTGGTGAGCAGAAATCAGGCCAGCCTTGCATTGGTTCAGTACAATATTTTGCACTTCTGAAGCGGGTTTCACTTGGGGATCTCAAAAGCACGTTGCAAATGCTAATTAACCAAACCCCGTGTGAGTGACTGACGTCACGAACCCCATTTTGCTGAGGCACGGAGGGATCACGACTGGTTCCAAGGTTACACAGCAAAAGAGTGATGGGGCCAGGAAGAGAATCGGGGAGTCCTGTGCTCTAATTCCTAGAACAATATGTTTGATTTCTGGAGGTATTTTCTCTGAGCCCATGTTGAGAAAACTTCACTGCAGCTAAAACCAGTTAAGTTTCTCTCTGATTCTCACCTCCACCACTCTGGGATAGGGGATGCTAAATTCGTCCTGTGCTGAAAAGGCAGCTAATCCTGCTGGACCTGAACTCACCGCTTCCCTGTAAGAGTTGCACTAGATTTTCCCTGTTCTGCCAGGGGATTTGTCTGTTTCCTAGCAGAAAAAAACCCGCATTTTAGGGCAAGATTTAGATTTCAGAAGTTGTGTGGTGTTTGTTGGCAAGGAAGGGCTGGGGGAAATGAATCTCAAAAGCGTGAGACTTTTTTTAATTAAAAAAAATGTTGCTGATAATGGGCAAGAGCGAGAATCCCATTTAAACGTATGGAACTGGAATGACTACAGTGTCCATAAGGTGCTCTGAGGCTATCCTGCTGTTCCACTGACACTTCATTAGGAACAAAGTCGCTGCCAGATTGGGTGAGATGTGGGATATTCTGCCCCCATACAGGTCTCCTAATCCTTATTCTTGCATGGGCTCCATAACTCTCTGATTCTTGGCTGTGTTGTGTGCAGTGAGATGTATTGTATCAATAAGACCCAGCCAAGCTTTGGGGATGGCTTTCTCCCCCTCCCCCCAGTTCTCCAGAGGGTGTTCTAGGGTAGTAAGACTGCCTCTCAAAGCACCTTGCTATGCATGGGCCAGATTAAAGCCCCATGCCAAACCTCCTCCTAGTGTGCTGAACCTGGCACAGTCCCTGCCACAACTGGCCAATTCCACCTTCCCCCAAAGCCCTCTAGGGTGGCTAGCCCTCAGGAGTTGTAAGGGTGTCTGGTCCTTGCCTCAGATGTGAGTGGGGACCAATCTGGCCCTAAATGAGGCTTTATCATCACTGTTTGTTTGTAGGCCGCGGAGGCGAAGGCTCTCTTATCCCCTAGGGCCAGACTGCAGGACAGAGGGAGGGCTGGGGATGGATGAGTTGGGGGTGGAGAGAGGTAAGGTCTCTAAGGCAGGTTGGCGCTCTCTGCAGGCTTGCTTTGCAACCAATCAGAAGTGACTGGCTCCGGGGATTCCCATATGCAGTGAATGCTGAATTCCCCCCCCCCCCCAGCAAGTCCCAGAGGAAACAGAACGCTGTGGGTCAAAATCTCCCTATTTAATAAATCCACACAGGCTTCTCCAGCAGTGTCTGAAAGAGCTATTCTCTCCTGAACACGCTGCTCTTCCTCCCAAATGTTCCTTCCGGGGGGGAACTTCTCATCCTTAATCTCAGCACCCAGAAATAAGAGCAAGGAGACCAGGAGTCAGGACTCAGGGGTGTTCAGCTCCTAGCTTGGGAGGGGGGTCTAGTGGGTTCGAGAATGGTGGGCTGCGAGTCAGGACTCCCAAATCCAGGAGGGAAATGTGGTCAAATGGTTAGAGCAGTGGACTGGGAGCTGGCACCCTGGGATTGTCCTCAACTCTGTGATGGGAGGGGAGTGCGGGGGTTAGAACAGAGGAGAAGCTGGGAAGACGGCTCTGCCTTGGTTCTCGGCTCTGAGGGAGTGGGGTCTATGGGTTGGAGCAGGGGGACTAGGAGTCCGGATTCCTGGTTTATACATCCTGTGTGTCAGGGGGAGACAACTTTAACCAAATCAGTGAAGCATTGTTTTGAAGGCAAGGGGCTACAAAGCCCCATTGCACAGCTTAACCCTCCCTCCCCCATTTCCTAGTGGCTCCCCTGAGATCTGGTGCAGGGCCAACATGCAAATGCATCAGCTGGGGTTAAATCGCCCTGGGGCCTGTACCAGCGAGGGGCTGCTAGCCAAACCAGAGGGGAAGGCAGAGAACCTGCCCCCAAGGCTCTAGCCCACTGGCTGAACCACCCGGGCACCCACAGGACAGAGGTGCTGGAACTAAGGGGGGGGGGCTACCGCCCTCCACCACCTTGAAGCGGTTTCCATCATATCCAGGGGTTAGTTTGGTTCAATGGCTCTCAGACCCCCTTCCCCCACTATACAAACTGTTCCTGCACCATTGAGCACAGGAAGCCGACAAGCGCAGCGTGACCGCCCGGGCTGCACTAAGCAGAGCAGCCTTCGCTCTCCCGTGTGAACGGGTGCGGTGGGAGCGAGCCCCGGCGAGCGGGGTGTGTGTGTGTCAAAGCCCCACCCCGCTGCATGGGGATCCTGGGCGCACGGGGGCCGCTCCGGGGCAGCAAGGAGTTTCCCAAGTTGGAAGGAGAAGGGGTGGGGCCTGGGACGGCGGGGCACCCCATGCAGGCGAAATTTGCATGCTTGGGTTCAGCAGGACTTCCTGGTCGGTTGTCATTGGCTGCAGGTAGCAAACTATGCCGGAGCCCTCATGCAAATCTGTAGTTGATTTCCCCCCTCCCTCCCAGCCCAGCTCCAGCGCTGCCTGTTTGCGCGCTCCTGCACTGGGAAGCACATGTAACCCCCCCACTTCTTCCCTCCTGGCTCCGCTCCGGGGTTGGGGAAGGATCCTTTGGACCGCTGGTTCCGGTGCACCCACGTGGTGGTGGAACTGGGGTGAGGACCGCGACTCCAGGAAGAAGGGCGCCGCCGGGGACAGGTCGTGGGAATCATGAATGAGATGTCCAGCTTCTTGCACATCGGGGACATCGTCTCCCTGTACGCCGAAGGGTCGGTCAATGGCTTCATCAGCACGCTGGGGTGAGTGGACCAGCGCCTGGAGGGGCTGCCTGCTAAGTGAGAGGGATTATTTTCATTTATTGGGGCGGGGGGGGGGGGGAGGAAGTGACTGTGTGGCTAGGTAGAGCCCGAAAGGGCTGGCTGGCTGCCTTGGGTCAAAGGCGCTAGAGAGAGCTAGAGAGGTCAGGGTGAGGCGGATTCTGCGGTAAGGTTACTTGCACCTTCCTCGGAAGCAGCTGTTGGAGACAAGATCCTGGACTGGGTGGCCCTTGACTCTGCTCCAGTCTGACAATTGCTGCCTGCCTGCAGCCCTGTCACCTTGCGTGTGCCGACTGCGCTTCCCCCCCACGTGTTGCTGGGGTGGGGATTGGGATCCGTTTTGCTGCCCCTGGGGAGCAGGGGTGAGGTGCACGGGGATGTACCCAGTAAGGTTCCGTGGCAGATCATGGGCAAGACTAATATTGAAGTATTGGGTCTGTTAAATAACTGATGGTCCCCAGTGCCTCATTAGTGCCAGGGCTGAGCAGTTCGTCGCTCCGGCACCTCTGGGCCGCTCGCTGCATCAGTTGAGAAAGTTAAATTGCTTGAGCCCTGGCACCTCTTTCATTACAAACTAAGCATGTTTGGTCCTCGCTCTGGGCAGTGCGGGGAGGCTGTGTTCTGCACCTGTGAGGGTCTGTGCTGATGCTCTGGTAGGTTGCTCCCATATTGAACTTGTATGATTCCCCTGCATGGAGTTTCTCCCATGTGCACTGGGGGAGGCAGGAGAAGGCTATATCCTTAACTCTGGGGCTCTGCCAGGCTATTCTCTCTGCGGTTTTTTTGGGTGACGTTAAGGCAGCTCTGGGCCAGGGGACACACCCTCTGACACCCTGCTTTGGGCATCTTCTTGCCGATCTTTCCCCCAAGCAAGCCACTCTACTGAAGTGGGGACAGCAAATCCACGATACGACTTGGGGACTAGTTGGATAGCGCACGGCTTTGTGTCCTGGGTGCTAAAGGTTCAGTTCCCCTCCATTTACACTGGTTTCTTTCCCTCCCCAACTACCCCACAGGAGTCTTTTGTACCTTGGAGAGAGACTGAGGATTCCCCTGTGGTTTAGTGAGGAGGCAGGACTGGGCTGTGTTGCATGCAAAGAGGATTCTTTATTCAGACTGCGGGACGTGGACACACCCTATGGTTCTCTCTGGCTGAGTCCCTGCTGACACACAGATCTGCAGTGTAGCTGTAGCCATCTCAGTCCCAGGATATTAGAGAGACAAGGCGGATGAGGGCATCTCTTTTATTGGACCAACTTCTGTTGATGAGAGACAAGCTTTCGAGAAACACAGAAAAGTTTGTCTCTTTCGACAACCGAATTTGATCCCATAAGCTATTCTAATTCTCACGCACCTTGATGCGCGCACACACTCCGCTCCACACGCTTGCCTATGGTATAAATACACACGGCGATGGCAGATACAGACACATGCGCGTGTCTGCACAAAACACACCTACAACCATGCACCCAAGTTTATAAATACGTACATGAACACACCTGTACAATGTGCTCATAGAGTATAAAGCCAGAGAAGACCACCAGATCATCCGGTCTGCTCTCCGGTACATCACAGGCCACCAACACTCCCCACACCCTAAACCCAACAACTGAAATGAGACTCGCATATTACAGCCCACAGGACACTAAGCTATTACTGTGCTACAGGCAGAGAATAGGAGGGACCAAGATGCACCAAGACCCTTCAATGGCAGGATCCTGGCAAGTGACCCACACCTAGATGCTGCAAAGGAAGTTGAAATTGCCCCCAAGGATGCTGCCAATCTGACCTGGAGGAAATTCCTTCCCGACCCCACATAAATTTTCACACATACAAACAGACCCACTTGCACACAAACTTACACATACATATGCAGACACGCAAGTACTGTGCATGGCCCTGAACTAGTGGGGAAAATGTTCCCAAGGTCATTTTGGTGAGATCTCCTCTACGCTGGCTCCATGCTAGAGCTGTCCCGGTCACTGATGCAGACTCTCTTTAACCTCCGCAGTTCTACTCTGGGTAGCTTGTATGCCAGATTGGTGACATTGTCTGTCTGACACAGGCCTATTGGACCTTCCGGGCCCTCCCAGGCCGATGCAGCTTTGTCCTCTATGGTCAGTTCTCCAGGTCTCTCTTCCCCATGGTTGGTTTGTTCAGTCTGCTTGGCAGTGACTAAAGCAATGGGGTTCCTACCCCTTCCCTTGGGAGATGATTCCACACACTAACAGATCTCACTATTGGGACATTGTATTTGGACTGATATCTTTTCCTTTGCTCATTGTTATCCCAGTTACACCCCCGCTCTGATCAGGGCATGAAATCCTTGTACTTGATGCTAGGAACTGCACAATCACACCTTAAATCATTGTTTGTTGTGATAAAGAAGTGGAGTTACTTGCTGAGAGTGCGTCTCCCAAGCTCTCTTCAGTGTGCATCTTGTTTAGTTCATTTGCTAGTCAAATAGCTTAGCTAGCCCCGGCCCTAGCGCTTCAAACTCAGCTGAGCAGAGTACCGGAAACTCCCCATCCGTCTGTGTTGACATCCTCCCTAGCAGCAGCCAGAGAGCAGAGAGAAAAGTAAGCTGCAGTCCTGGAAGGTGAATTGCTGACACGGAGACTCTGAAGTGCGATCCTTTTGGTTAGCTGGAGTGTCTTGAATGATGGAAGCCGGTTCTAGGTGCCAAGCAACCATAATGAGTGGAAGCATTATGTAGCGTAGGCTACAGGTAGGATTGTCTCTGAAACGGTCTGCCTGTGTGATGGGCCCAATTGCTCCTCTCGCTGTCACGGGGCTTACAAAGTGCTGTTCCATGGACATCACTGGGGTTCTGGCAGATTGGCACCTGTATGAGCCAGAGTGGAACTTGGCCCAGTGGCATATGTAGGGGGGGGGAAAAAAAAAACCCACCACCAAGCACTCACAGGGGACATTGAGAGGCAATTTTTTAACACAGAAGGTTCTGCCTTTCTGAGGATCTCTTTGGTGTTGGATGGCTCCATACACCTAGTGAAATGGAACTTAGATCTCCTCCTCCAGAGAATTTCTTTAGTGGCTGTAACAGGGAGCAGAACACTAACCAGGATTCTCCCCTGAGGGAAGTAGTTGCTCGAGTCATTTAAAAGGAGACTGGTAGAACTCACACAAATAGTGTATAAGGAACAATCCTCAAAGGCATGCAGGGGGATGAACTTGATTGAATTATTTAGATTGGAAGCTCTTTGGGCAGGGGCAGTCATCTTGTTCTGTTTTGCACAGTGACTGGGATTCCTAGATGCTGTGGTAATACAAATCCTTTTTAAAAAGGGTCTTTGAAATGGGAATTGCTCTGGCTGAAGTTCTGTGGGGGGTTTTTTGGGCTGTCTACGGTGAGCCATCTCTCTAGGGGTAGTCTTAAACTGTGGGACTTGTTCTCTTGTTCATCCCCCTGCTACAGCTCAGAGCCTCTGGTGGGATGGAAGGTACCGGGCCAACTTCTGCCCTTGGACACCAGCATGATTTGTTAGTGGAGGCAATGGGAGGGGTGTGTGTGTTTCTAAGGGGAGAATATAATCCCAACTATACATATAAAATGATGGGGTCTAAATTAGCTGTTGCCACTCGAGAGCGAGATCTTAGAGTCATTGTGGATAGTTCTCTGAAAACATCCACTCAATGTGCAGCGGCAGTACAAAAGCAAACAATGTTGGGAATCATTAAGAAAAGGATAGATAATATCATATTGCCTCTATATAAATCCATGGTACGGCCACATCTTGAATACTGCGTGCAGATCTGGTCGCCCCATTTCAAAAAAGTTGTATTGGAATTGGGAAAAGGTTCAGAATGGGCAACAAAAATGATTAGGGGTACGGAATGGCTGCCATATGAGGAGAGAGTAATAAGACTGGGACTATACAGCTTGGAAAAGAGACGACTAAGGGGGGATATGATAGAGGTTTATAAAATCATGACTGGTGTGGAGAAAGTGAATAAGGAAGTGTTTACTCCTCATAACACAAGAACCAGGGGTCACCAAATTAAATCAATAGGCAGCAGGTTTAAAACAAACAAAGGGAATTCTCCCCCCACCCCCCCCCCCCCCCCAACACACAGTCAGTCTGTGGAACTCCTTGCCAGAGGATGTTGTGAAGGCCAAGACTATAACCAGGTTCAAAAAAGAACAGATAAGCTCATAGAGGAGAGGTCCATCCATGGCTATTAGCCAGGATGGACCGGGATGGTGTCCCTAGCCTCTGTTTGCCAGAAGCTGGGAATGGGCAACAGGGGATGGATTGCTTGATGATTACCTGTTCTGGTCATTTCCTTTAGGACACCAGGCATTGGCCACTATTGGAAGACCAGATACTGGGCTAGATGGACCTTTGTCTGACCCAGTATTGCTGCTCTTATGTTCTAATTTGATCAGAATATGGCCAAGGGGCATCTTGAACAGTTAATGGTCATTATCAAGCTTTTGCCACCAAAATAGACTGCTGAGCGATCAGTTATGGCATGCAGCGGCCAAGGAACCTATTGGCCAACTAATCTCTAAGCTTATGTCCTACATAAACACACATGAATGCAAGTTATATCACTACCTTGCAAGGGAACCCTACTCAATTTTTGTTCTGGCAGCATGGAGACTTGTGTGAGCTTATATTCCTGGGGTCTGTTGTGTCAAAGAACGGAGACCCTTGTTAAGAGTAAACACCAGCACTTTGCAGTTCTCACGGGAAGATCTCCAAGCACTTTAGCCTGATTCAGATAGCTTTATCCGTGCTGTATATTACTTTGTTTGAAGAGTAATCTCACTGAGATCAGTGGGACCCCCTGTGGAGTAAGGCTATCAGAATCTGGTCCTATGTTAATTAAGCCTCACAACCCCAGCTTGTCTGGGGAGGGTGTCATTCATCCTCATCTTACAGATAGGGAAACTGAGGCATAGAGCAGGGAAGAAACTTGACTAAGGGCACTCGGTGACAGACCCAGGAATAGAACTCGAGACCCTAACGCCCAGGGTTGAGTTTTGCAGTATGCTGAGCCTCCTCAACTCCCACTGACTTCAACGGGAGCTAAGGGCACTCCGAGCATCAGTCGCATGCTCTAACCACTAGACAAGGTGTTCCCCCAAGTCTCATGTGGTGTCATGGTCTCAGTCTAGAATAGCCTTTAAGCACCTTCATACCTGAATAGTCCCCCTGCAGCGAATGGGACTGCTCACTTTCTTAAAGCGATGCAAGTGCTTAAGCACTTTGCTGGACTGGGGCATAAAACTAGCCAGAATGCTTAAATTAGAAGAAATAACCAAGTTAGAACGAATAGAGGAGGTAATTAAAGGCTCCCTGGAGAAATGAAAGGGTGATCTCCAAAGATTAAGATAGTGGCAGAGACCCAATGTGTGGGGAGAAGTATCCTAGGGCCAAACAGTGCCAGTTACACCCTTTAACAATAGTGTTAGTGTTTTAGAGGTTTCCCATTAACTCAGTGGAGGAAAAGGGGCGGGGGGGGGGGGGGAAAGAAGT